>NC_081782.1:15895594-16168094 GCF_963082965.1 Carassius carassius
GGTCGAATTCTACAGGATTTCCACAAGACGTGTGTGTCTCTTTTTTTTAAGGTTCCACCTGGAAACAAAGATACCATGGTGCCAAACCTCCTCACGAAAGAAGAAAGTAATCGTGTTTACAACTGTGACAAAGAGCGCTTATCAAACGCTAGATTTCCAAAAGTATTTGAAATATTTAAAGTTCGCAGCATAGAATCTTTAAAATACGTCTGAGAGTTTTACCACCGGTCTGTTATTATGACGACATTTTAATGCCTCAAAATGTGACGATGAACGAAACGAACTGATTGGTTGTTTGACATTTCAGTCAAATGGCCTCATGGACGGGTCTTGGCCAATGAAAGGTGCCATGAATTCCAGACCTTCAGTCTGGCTAACCACATCAACTCTGGGGACCCACCGGTGGGTCCAATATTGCATATGCCTAATTCTCAAAAAATCGAAATAACAGCTGAAGTGGCTAAGTGAGACTAAAATAATATTGAATGTTTCACGAGCAGCAAAATAGAATATTTTCTGAAGGATCTTGTTACACTGAAAACTGCAGTAATGACTGTTGAACACAGGAATAACTGAAATTTATTTTAATTTGTAAAATATTTTCATAGTATATCTGTTGTTACTGTATTTAAATTGTACTGTATTGCATTGTTTCTGTTTGTATTGTATTATTTGATCAAATAAATGCAGCATTTGTGAGCATAAGAGAATTTAGGTGGACTGTGTGGTTGTCAAATATCCATAGATAGCAAATCTGACAAATACTGACTTTATACATTCACTAAAACTCCCCTTGAGACTAGTAGGTGTAAAAATCACAGAAAAAAGCAAGAAACGTTGTGAGAAATATTCCAGCAACATTTGACATTTTCTATGTGGTGGACTGAACTTCATACATTTTTTAGTGTTCAAACTTTTAGTTTTGTGCTTCAACTTTAAAAGCCAAAAAAACTATGATATGCACACACACACACACACACACACACACACACACACACACACACACATACTAATATAACCAACTCACTGTCCGTGTTAAAAGAAACTAAGCTAAACTATGTTATTACAAAGAAGCTCTGAGGAACCTGTAGGTGAACATGACAGATAGACTGCAGTCACACAAGCATGTTTTATCTTTGCAATTGCAGTCTACCTCATCTACAATGTCACTTCAAGCAAGCCAAAATGTGATTGGCTAAAAGACTGATTGTGATTTAACTCATTCATTTAGCCTTCAAGGACGTGACAGTCTGGTTCAGTTCTGCCCCATAACCCCACCAAGGTGTCCGTCCTCCACGTTTACAACTACCTACCCTCAACAGCACTTATTATATAATTATTCCTTAAAACCAAGTGCGCTAAACACCATAGCAAGGCAGTTCACTAGATTTTGGCACACAGCCATATACATGAATGGAATGTAAATGTTCTTTATTATGAATAAGCTATATAGTAGGTGCTGGAGGATTACAGATTGAGTCACATGACTCGGAAATGTAATTAACTCATGTGAAGTTTCCGGATAATAGCATATCTTTTATTCTCAAAGCCTTTTTTAAGAACAGATCCCATGGGTTATTTTTGCATTTCCTGAAGCGAGAACTTCTCAAGGTTGATGCACATGAAAAGGTACTCTGGGAATGTGTTTTATTAATTTTATATTATATTAGTATTATTAATTATTATATGTGCATTTTAATGCGAGAGTTGGTTTAATAATTCATTTAAAGAAGCAATTTTCAGAAGGTTATTAATGGCTTCTTCACTTCAAATATTCATTTTCATTTGCACTTCCAAGTCATGGCTGCTTGCCAACAGGTTGACGTGAAACTGTCTAGAAACAGACGATGGAACGCAGTTGTTAGGCAAACATAAACCTGTCCAACAGCTGTTTAGACTGCATCCTTTCCTGTCAGCCAGAGAAACTGAGTGCAGCTGGGAAAGAAAATAGCTACTTTTCTGTTGAATGCACAACTTTACCATCTCAGACGTACCTATTCACAAGCACACGGTAGGTTTGAACTATGCCCCTATTAAAGGAAGTTTTGAACTGGCTTTGTCAGAATGGCATAGGCATGAAAGAATAACTGATTCACTGACTGCAGATTGTGGAGGCGTGCAAGTGCGGTAGTGAATGTCTTTGCATTGTGAAGAAGTCATCTGAAATAGATTACACGTCTGAATTTAAACTCATCTGTATAACTAGAAAATTTTCTTTTATGTCTTTTTTCTTCACAAAACGGTTTCCTCAAAGTCACTGCCTTTACATCTGTTGTGTTTCCAGGTTTTTCTTCACTGTTTTTAAAACCATTAAGATTTCTAAAATTGACATTATTTCAAGAACATTTTTACCCCAAGCCTCATTACCATAATCTGTCCTGATGTTAACTTTGACTATTCCTATTATGTTCACTGATAATTTTCTTTATTTAACACAGTAATTTTAACAGTCAACAGTCAGTTTTAACAGTTGAACAAAACTGTTGTACAATGAAAGCAGAAAAACAGCCAGCAGAATAAGTGTATTTGCAATTTATCTCTATGAAATTTCACATTACGCTAAATATGATACTCATGCTAATGATAATTGAAGGAAATGTCATTAAATAATGTCACAGTGCAAAAAAAAAATAAAATAAAATTTAATGGTCATAAAAGAAGCTTCGTTTAAGCAAATTGCATTCTTTGGATTGTGGTGATAAATTGACTGTGACGTTTTCATCATATTTTGTAAGATTCAGGCTACTGCCGTTGATGTGTTACACCGTGTTTAACCGCAAACAGCAGAAGCGAAAGAACAATGCGAATCAACAGAATCAATCAAATATCACAGCCATTCGAAGCGAGAAGCCCACTGCACTCCTAACAAAATGGACAAGTTTATAATCTAATTGATAAATGCTAAACCTTTTTAACATTTTTAAAAGTACATACTAAGTGACCGATATCTTTGTCACAGAAAACACTTGTTGGTTCACATTGAGTTTGCCTTTTTGTACACATTTGCTTAAATTTATCTTATTTTCAAGATCTTAGGCAATCTATCGATTGTTGTTTTCCGTATGGCTGTAAATGTCACGCAATATGAGAAATGTCACGCAATCAAACTCAAATTAGACACTTTTAACATTGATTTAAGCACAAAATCAGTACCTGAGATTATCATTGTAATATTTGTCATGTTGTTGTTCCTGCCGCAACGCCGCAGAAATAACAACAGTTTCTAAAATAGAAATTAAGCATGTTGCTGTCGCGGCTGGTTAGGACAAAAACTCATATTAACATCGAAAAGATACAATTTATCACGTGTTGCATCATGTTGTGTGTAGTTAGGATATAGTGATTCCCTTTATCGCTCCATATTGCTTGGAGTAGAAGTGTAAAGTACACTGAAACTGTTCTAAACTTTAAATATGGGTACTATAATAATATAAGTCAATCAAAGTAAAGGACCATACATTTGTAGCCACCATACAAGTTTTGTACTGGACAGTTAAACTGTGGAAGGTTACTTTTGATAACATATACATTTGTCAGTGTTATCTAAATTCATTTTTTCATTAACTGTAATTTTAAGATTCATGCAATTAAAAAAGGCAGTGGTTATTTTCACTAAGTGTAAATAGCAGTATTTTCTTAGCGATATACACTAATTGCAAATAGCAATAGACTCTATTTACAATTTTAAAATAGCAAGATTTTCTGGTATTTATACTACTTATTAAAAATAGTACCAATTATCTGCACCATGAACTGTAGTACATTATAAAACAGTTATGTACTAATAACATATTGCGTGTAATTTATCATTTTAATTCAAATTATTAAATGGATGCTACCTTATTGGGACAATATAAGTCCTCCCTACACCTACCATAACCCTACCCAATATTTTATTTTAAACTTTTTGATTATTTCTTTAATTATTATCAAAAATAAATGTCTTTTCAATGTAATATGAGATTTGAAAAGGGAGGGGAAAAATTGGTAAAAGGGGGATGCGAACTTGGGTCGATTGCTTCAAAAATGATTAGTGTACATACTTTCCAGCCACTGGAGTTGTTGTGAGACTATTGTCTTATGTAGTGTTGATTAGCCCAATTACACTTGGTGGGCAGAGTTAGTGAAAATGGCCGCTGCCAACGAGGCGGGCTATTTGCACTAAGTGTAAATAGACACACCAATTTAAAAATACCAATAAAAAAACGAGAATTACGGAATTAAAGGGTTACAAAAATACACAGTTTGTAAAAAAGTTATTAAACAAGCTAAAATATTCATTTTTAAGAGCACTTGAATAAGTAAGAAGTGCATGAATAAAGTACAATTACTCTTTAGAGTAACAGTTCCCAATATCTGTGAAGAATTTGGCCAGGAACTCATGTGGGAAGAGAGTGTAAAGGTTCAGAAAGATGAGTCTTATGTAAATCAACCATGAGCTTCATCTAGAATTATTCAATGGATATGAATCTGAAATGCACCTGGTTTGGGTATTTTAATATAGCACAAGCAGTTTGATGAAAACTTCTAAATTGTCAATAACTTAGAGATAAAAAAAGCAGACAAGGTATTGCAGTTTCTTAGGATCAGAAAAAAAAAAAGAAACATTTAAGGTTGAAAAACATGCAGACTGCCTCATGGCCAGCTGTAAAACCATGCAAAACTGGAAAACAACGTGCAGAAAAGAAAAGTTAGGAGTTGGGGGATGCTGAAAGGTGATCCAGATCCAGTGATAAGAAGAAGAGCAGTACCTGATATGGTCTGAGCGGCTCCTGAGCAAGCGTAAAGAGAAACGGGACACATACAATAGTGTTAAAGCAGAAAACTTTCACTTTTCACTTCATCAGATACTTTGCATGCTTACAATTTCATTCAGGCCTGGATTTTAATCTTCTTGTAGCATATGTTAGATGACATGACACTACTAAGTGAGATCACACACTTCTTTCTTTCCCACATTAGCATTTCCTTCAAGTGCTGTGTTACACTGTCCTCTTTTGATGGCAAACTGCCATCCCTATCAAAGTCAAGGAGACTGTTGTAGAAGAAAGAGAGCTATAGAGTTTCCACTGCTGGACATCACAGACAGAGCAGAAAGACAAGAGAGATACTGGCTGAAAAGATGAGGTGATCTCATTTGTATTCATAGCGATCTGTATGTAAAGTGTGCAGGTACATTTTTTATACAGCTGAACAGACACAGAAATGTTCAGAATCATTTGGAAACTTTCTAAAATGTAAATGTACACCTTTTGAGAACCTTTGTGAGGTTCCGCTGCCAGTTATCAAGGACAAACTTCAACTCAATTCAACAGTGCAGGTTTGTGAAGATTAATTTTACAGCTGGTATTTTATATGTCTCAAATACAATGAAATAATAATGTTATGCTTTTGTAATGTATTGTCAACCCTAACCTACAGTAAATATGTGACCATGGTCTTAAGTCGCATGGTATATTTGTAGCAAAAGCCAAAAATACATTTTATGGGTCCAAATTTTTTGAAAAACCATTAAGATATTAAGTAAAGATTACGTTCCATGAATATATTTTGTAAATTTCCTACCATAAATATATAAAAACTTAATTTCTGATTAGTATTATGCATTGCTAAGAACTAAAGGATAAGGACAATTTTCTCAATATAGTTTTTTTTTGGCACCCTCAGATTACAGATTTTTAAATAATTTCATCTCTGCCAAATATTATCCTATCCTAACAAACTATACATCATTTGAAAGCTTATTTGTTTGGCTTTTGTTGTGGTCCTTGGTCAAATATAATAAATTGGTTTGAGAAAGGGCAAACATAAATTAAACAAATTAGTGCAAACTATTATACTATTAATACAATTATATATATATATATATATATATATATATATAATGTATAATTATATACATATACTAAAAACTTACATATAAAAAGTACCTATAACAAATAAATACTTTGTTTTAATTAAACTCAACTTCTGGGACATTCTATTGTACCTACAGTTATGTCAGACACTCCACAAGTCTTCTTTTTTGACATTATAAAGAATTCAGCATGACTCACTAGAAAAATATAAATCTGCAGCCTTTTTCACATCATTTGCCTTGAGGTAAATTTCCCAGACATTAGTGTTAGGACTAGCATTATTATAATTAAACGTATCTCAAATACTGCAACAGATGTCCAAGATCTCCATATCCAACTAACAATTCAAGATTGTAAGCATATCAATTAATATGGAGGCAGTGTATGATAAACAGCATGAGGCTAATGAGTCCTGTAAAAAGTCTCCTCGATTCATCCAGCCTCTCACAGCAGACATACACCGCTATAAATAGAGGATCCTCATGTCAATAAGCTCCTCAGCCTGATGTGAATCAGACGGGAGTTATGGCATGTCAGTAGGGCAGTGATTAGATGTCACCGCTGTCAGTCTTCTTACAAGATATTGATGGTCAGATTTCAGCAGAAGCCCATTTGATGCCATCCAAATGTAGACAGCTGTGCAAGCAAGGTATCGTTCAGAAAGGATGATTTTGAAAGTTGATTCCTCTCAAACAACAGCTGTGCAATATATTACTACTAAAACCGATAAATTTAATGATTTGAGGAAAGGACTACAGTAAATCACATTACACCTTTTTGGGGATCCTCATTGACAGTACTCACCCTCTTGTTGTTCCAAACCTGTATGACTGTCGGTGGTACACAAAAGATTATGAAATATTTGGTTTTCAGATTTGAATTGACCCCAGACTTGAAAAGAGTGGGCACAAATTCAAATTTTTTTAAATAAAATATCACATTTGGATGGCGGTGTATAAATAAACAACAATTCAAAAGCTTAATCAGGAAGATTGTTTTTATATACTGTATATTTTAGGGCTGGGCAAGTTAACGAGTTATTATCGCATTATCGCATTAATTGATTAACACAGACAATTATTTAATCGCAACTTTAACACAGTTTTTTATTATTATGAAAGTCCGTTGCTCACTGGCTCTGAATACACATACAGACAAATCATGGGTCTCAGGAGGGGATGCTCCCGATCAAATTATTTACGCTAAGCATCAACATTCACAACATTCACAATTAGCTATCATGCAGCAGGTATCAAAAGATCTGCACTCCAGCGTGGTTAGCACTCACACTCACTGATCTTTATAAAACTGAACCGCGATCTTGCCCACCTCTTCCAACCGAGCCAGGGATGATCACACTAGTCAAACGAACCAGACTTTGGGGTTCAAATGCGCTCTGTCACGGTTAAGATTGCCTAGTGTGATCACACCCTAATTATTCTCCCCCATCCCACACACACGGGTCTCTACCCACACAACAAGTTGTTGTCCCACGCTGCACTCTGCTGTGATGGGTCCAGTGTGCAGGTCTCTAATAGGACGGTGCCTGTTATAATGTTATGATCAAGGCTCTGGACTCTTAAACTTGTTTTTCTATAACAAACTATAAAATATTTTCTATAAAAACGTTAATGTCCTGGCAGTGAAAAATGGCTTGTTTTATATCTAATTTAATTACATTAATGTTGTAAGTTTAGATTTAGGCTACAATAATTATTTTAAGTACTACTATGCAAAAGGGACACTGCTGTAAAAAGCACCTTATTTGTTTAAAGTGTTTGCAAACCAAATGTTATTACATTTTTGTTCATATAGCAGTAGGCCTACTTTTGAAAGAAAAAAAGTGCACAATACACTACTTTTGAATGCATTATTAGTTTTGTGCATAACAATGTGATTAATTGTGATTAATCGCAGACAATAATGTGATTAATAATGTAATTTTTTTTTTAAAAATTAATCGTTTCCCAGCACTAATATATATACATTATATATATATATATATATATATATATATATATATATATATATATATATACAGTATTATTTAAAAATATGCATTAAAATAATTTATTGAACTTTCTGGCAAAAATATATCATAAAAGAATCATAAGGTGGCCCATATAATTTTTTTATTTGCTATATTTTAAGTCTTCTAAAGCTATATGATACCTTTGTGCGAGGAACATATATATATATTTAAGTTGTTAACCCTGTACAAAAGTAATATATTTAAAAAAACATGTATTTCATACTAAGTATATTTCAAATTAACATATTTACTGACATATACCTCGAGACTTACTGATACAAAAATTATAATTAAACTTTATTTAGAGTACTACTTGTGCACAATGCATATTTCTTAATCTTAAGCCTAAAATGTGTTTTAACATAACTATTGACGAGGACTGTGTGATCTTTAAATAACAAATGAAAGATATTTAAATTGTTTTTGAAGTATACTTGCAGTAGTTTCACTTTGGCACAATTAAATATACTTCAGTATACTGTATCTTTAGTATCTTCAGCACTACTGATGCATAATATAAGTGCATTAAAATACAAAATTAGTTGTTCCAATTTAGCAGACTTTATACCAGTTCAGTATTCTAAAAGGACAACTTGTAGTATATTTAGCATGAAATAAATATATTATAAAATATATTTTAGTATATTTATTTCTAGGCATTTGCTAAAAAAACCTCCTGTAATCTTACCCTTTCCTTGAATGGTTCGTAATAATTCATAAAAAAGTACTGATTTCTGAATACATGAAAGAAGAGAAAAATATCAGTGAGTTACATCTAACTTTAAGCTGTGGTTTCATAAGACTTGAAATATAGATCACAAGTAATGAAGGCCACCTTTATAATATTTCTAGAAGCTTTAGACACAATTCATTGTAAAAACCAGCAAAACAGAAAGCAGCACATTCTTCAAAAATTCTCAGAAAGTAAGCTATACATGTTTAAAACCATATTAGGGTGAGTAAATGAAGACCAGATAAAGAATTTGTCCATTTCACTATTCTAATTAGTATCTAAGATCAAGCTAATGTTTTTGACTATTAATTTAGAATATGTGCATTAGTAAATCACATTAGAAACTAAGGTTGACCTCTGAATGGTGCCCTGCAGATATTCAGCCCCATTTCCCCTTTAATTTCACAGTTATATTTCTGGTTACCCCGCTGAGCAGCCATATTAGCGTATTCCAACCATGAGCACAATGCTATGTGCTTCTGTCCGTTTTTGTGGTGTGACTTTGAGCTTGTATGTGACCTGCTGTGCTTTCATTTAATTAAAAGGGTAGGGGTGGAGATTCAAAGTGTACCTTAACAGGGATCTGATGGAAAAATCTGTCCATGCCATGTGCGCCCAAGGACACACGATGAGGTCCTACGACCACCACAAACCTCCTGGTTGGAAAACAATGACATTCTTTCTTGGACCATTTGTGAAAGTGATTCTGTGCTTTAATAGTACCTTATAAAACTTTATATGATGCTACAAATAGACTTTAAACCCAACTCCTTCATTACAAGGTAATGTTAAATTCTACATTTAAAGCATTAAAGAAATAGTTCATCAGCATTTACTGACCCGTCATTAAAACATGCTGTTACTTTATTACTTTGTTTTTAGCATTTAGTATTATATCACTTCCTCTCCAATCAATCCAATGTATGGACTGTCATTCTGACGGCACCCATTCAGTGCATTGGTGGATCCATTGGTGATACTATACAGTGATACTAAACAGTGTCGGGGAGTAACTAGTTACATGTAACCTGAATAACAGTAGAAAAAGTAAATGTAATCAGTTACTTTACTTTAATAAAGTAACTGAAATAGTTATACTACTTATTACATTTTAAATAGGGTAACTTGTAATCTGCAATCTATTACATTTCCAAATTAACCTTCCCAACATTGATCCTAAATTTCTCCAAATTTGTTCCAGTGAAGAAACAAATGCATCTACAATTTCAATTCATGTAAAAAATAAAAATATTAAAAAAAACAAAGCATATGCTGGTTAGGTATGTTTTGGAGCATGGCAGATTGTTTGAGTCGGTTTAAGCTGGTCCTTAGTTGGTCTTGATCTGGTTATGAGCTGGTCCTGGTTATGAGCAGGAGCCAGTTGCTTAGGACCAGCTTAAGTTGGTCATGTACTGGACATGACCAACTTAAACCAGCTCAGGACTAGATTAAACCGGCTCAAACCAGCTTCCATGCTTCAAAACGTACCTTACCAGCATATGCTTGTTTTTTTTTTTTTTTCAAAAGGGATGGCCATGAAGTGAGCTCATTTTCAGCAAATTTTCATTTTTGGGTGAACTGTTTGTTTAAGTCAATCAAAATGAGGGAACAAATTGTTACAATATGGCCATGATTTTCCTAATATAAGGAAAGGAATTAATTCAGTTAAATACCAGAAACTAATTCGTTGTGGGAACTTTTTATAAATTTATTGGTCCTTTGACGGCCCCCTGGTCTCTTTAAACCTTTGTTATATGCAAAGACTTTCATAAAAAGAAAAATCTTCCCAACAATATACATTAAAAATCTAAAAAGGTGAGTAAATAATGATATTTTTTGAGTGAAAAATCGTTTTAATTATCATGTTGTCATAAAGCACTATGATCTTTCATGTTTTGTCTCACTTTCTCATTTCACAATCCTTGCTTCACCAGTGCCAAGTGTGTTTTTATTGCCCATTAAGCATAAAATATAATTAAACCGAGGGAAACAAATTAAAGCTCTATCGACTGTAAGTGTTCTGTATGGTCATGCACTCACTACACTAAAGAAACATTTGTATAGACTTTCCATGAGATCCAGCAGAAAGAGATTCTCTCTCCAGACGGCATATGTACTGATATCAGCCTCTTAGATATGTGTGAATAGTTATCAGAGAGTGTGAAAAGAAACTATTCTTGCTCTGTTGTTGGCCATTTTCCACTGGATACAAGATAAACGGTAATATTTATTCCAACTTAAATCTTAAAGCTTAACCCACACTGCTGAAATGCTTCTTTTGCGAAAGGTTACCTATTAGCTTATATTCTTCCCTTTTCCCCATAATGCACTATTTCTTTAAATAATAATCTGTGGTGGATGGCTGTGTGCTCCTGTCCCTGAGTCTGTCATTTGGTGCATGGGGACAGGAGGTGGATAATGAGAACATAAGGGTGAGAGGAGCTGACAGGGACATCATCCTCCCACTACGACCGACAGAGCACAGGTCACAGAACAGTCACTAAACCTGCGCTCACCCACCTGGACTTCACATTAAAAATCTCCCTGCCATGGACCAGGTCCACTCTGACTTTCTCCAAATACTGAGAAAATGCAATCGGTGGCACTGACCGGTGCCTCATCTCCAAAATCACAAAATACTTCACTTTGCATGTAATGATTCAGGAAGACAATTCTCACTCAAAATCCACATTTTAAAATGCAACCAACCATATTTAGCATAGCAAAATTAATAAGCCTATCAGTTTTTAAAAGCAGATCTTTTGTTTTTGACATCCACAATAGTTCTTGCAAGTGTGTTTTTACTGCTGGAGCAATGTGGTAAACAAATTTCCAAAAGTCTCTTGGACTACATATCAACTGAAACATCGACAATGTGAGTATCATTACAGAAAATATTGGATGTATATATAGTGAATTGCTTAGTCCAACTCCTAAACAAATGATACCACTGATCAAGCTCTTTTTACTCAAATTCAAAAAACAGCCCAACTGGTGTATCTCCCAAACATGACTCTTAAAGTATGAATTTCTTTGTGTGTGAATCAAATACATACAGTATAGTTGTAGTTTGATTCCAAAACGCATGACACAACAGATTCAGTTCTTTTTAGTGAATCAAACACATGCACTACAACCATCGCAAGTAACTCCCAGGTAAGTGACTCTTATGAGCTAGTTCTTTTTAGTGATTCAAACCAGCAGTAGGTGCTTATTAATGAATCAAATACATAAAGTGAATTATAGTCTACAAAAGCTTAACAGTAAATATTATTTGTAGCACATAAATTAGTTTACTTAGTGTTGATAACTTTATCTAAAAATAAATAGCAGTTTAATGGTTTGAACTCTAATTTGAACCCTCTACTAATGTATCAGTTGACAGGGTTCCTTGAAAATTTCACAGCATTACTTTGACGGAAAAATTGACATGTACTGTATTTAATATATATATATATATACATATATCCAAAAGAACCGAATTAAATCAAAAGCTTGTGGTTTAAAAATCAAACTGATTCATGAAATCTGTCATTTTACGATTGCCAAATTAATGACTGCATATCATTCTTTTTAGTGAATCAAACACATAAAACAACCTGTTTAGAGATTCCCAAACAAATTATTCTTATGAGCCGGTTTTTTTTTTTTTCGAATCAAAACATATCAGCGCAATGCTTAAAAAAATATATAATAATGAAAAATGAAATTACAATGTTCAATTTTAAGAACATTTATGTTTCCTTTTGTCTGATAAACAATTTTGATACTGTGTTCATTTGATGACCAATCTGCGTCCTGGAGTGAAACCAGTTAAAGACCGTTGATTTAGGTTTGTCCAATTTGCAAGGGAGGCTGCATATGCTCCATTCATTATAGATACTATAATTCAATCATAAGTGTTGTACTATGGGAAATCATCTATCAATTTAAAAGGTTAAACCAATTACACTGCCATAGTGAACTATTCTACAGAAACACTTCAGAAGATCACGATTTAAGCAAGAACGTTGAGCGCAACAGATACACAAACTGTTCTCCCCAAAGCACCTGTGCTATTCAGTCACTGCCTTCCACCAATCAGATCCCTGGGTAATAGCATCCATCAGGCCCAACTCCATTTACCATGAGAGGCACAAAAAATGCATCAATTTGTTTGCTTTTTTAATGTCTTTTGTAGCACGCAATCAGACACCTGTCAAAAACACCTGCTGCTTATTTGTTGGGATACAAAATAGAAAGGTGGCCCCTTTGTCTTGCCTACGAGTTTATAATCCACGCTGTGTTTCCACACTGCAATAAGCATTTTTCAATTTCCCCTTCTCCTTTTCTTAATAAAATCACAGCAATCAATCAGCTGTGGGTGGGGGGAATGAATGATTATGCTAACCGAGACTTCATTTGTCTAGCATCAGAGGAAATGTGCACCATGAGGAGCACTAATAATTACTTTTATTCAACTTTTGGCAGGTCAAGGTCCCTTTCTGGCAGACTTTCCATTGGAGACCTAATATTTACAACGTATCAGATGATTTTTCACCTGGTGGTCCTGGTCTCTTGTTCTTATTGATCATATTGCAATTTGGATAAATATTTAAGAAATAGCACATAAGCAAGTGTATATAAGGAAGCTTATTTTCTCACAATTCAGACGTTTTCTGGGTTTTTTTCTTGCAAGTTTATCTCGCAATTGCAATTTAGAAACATTTCACAATATAGATTTTTTTTTCTCAGAATTCTGAACTTACTGTATGGTACATCTAGCAATTCAGGCTATTTTTCCTCATAATTTTTTTTTCTGCCACAGAAAAATAACTAAACAAACAAACAATAAAGTAATTGCAACTTTTTGTTTCACAATTCACACTTTTTTCCTTAGAACTGAGAATTTATATCTGGCAATTCTCCCTTTTTGTCCCAGAAATGACAAAAAAGTAATAATTGTGAGCAGAGGTGGAAAGAGTACAAAAATATTCTACTCAAGTAAAAGTACCATTACATTAATGAAATTTTACTTAAGTACAACTAAAAGTACCAGTCTAAAAATCTACTCAAGTAAAAGTAAAAAGTAGCTCATTTAAAATTTACTCAGAGTAAAAATTACTTAGTTACATTTTAACAGTGCGAGGGAGTCAAAAATGGGACAGGCCAAGGGTGTCAAACTCAGTTCCTGGAGGGCCACAGTCCTGCACAGTTTAGATTTAACACTAATTAAACACACCTGATCCAGCTAATCTTATCATTTAGGTTTATTTGAAAACTACATGATATGTGTGCTGGAGCAGGGTTAGAACTAAACTCTGCAGGGCTATGGCCCTCCAGGAACTGAGTTTGACACCCCTGGGATAGGTCTATTAATCTCAAACTAGTTGTTTTTAATTAAAGGAATCAGTTATTTAGAATAATAAAACATTTGGGCTGTTACCAGGCAAATCAGTATCAACAAACTCATCTTTTAATGCAGAGGAAATGCAGAAGATTCATTGGAAGTGGCATTTAGATGTATTACACTGTTTAGTGCAGGACAAGAATGCATTTAACCTGCAGTTACAAATGCATGAATAATGTTTTGATATACAAGACATAAAATGTTGAATACTCATTTGAAATGATAAGAAATTAATTATTTAAAAAAAAATCAAAAGATACTTTAAATGTGAAATTAAAATGGCCAGTATGTGTCAGCAAGTCACTGTTAATAAGTGAGTCATTGCGATTGAACCAAATCATTTAAACGGTTGATTCATTCAGGAACGAAACACTGTCACGTTGCTCAGAGACGCAAAACTGTGCTTTGGTGGCTGTGTTTGGAATTATTTTCTGTTGTAGAAATAGAGCTAAAAAAGGCAATATGGTGTCTGAAACGCACGTCTCTTAATTAACTTGTTTACTGAACTGTTATATATATATGTATGCATGTATATATTCATGATGATTTTTGGTGGAAAAGACGACTTTCTTTGTGTGATTTTGATTTAATATATGAAATTTGAATAAATGAATTTTCTGCCCCTATATCTTCAATTTTGTGATCATTCTAAATGCATTTTAGGAGACTGAATCACACAGTGAAAGAACGCACTATAAATGCGCGCACACATCATTAAAACAAAAAACATGATATTATCACAGACGATATATAGGCTATAGCACACTCCTCACCACTGTCTTTTTGGCTAATTTGTGCAAAACCTCTTGCTAAAATGTCAAAGCTTCATTTTAACCACCAATGCAACGATGCAATTACTTAGCTTACCCTCTACATTCTTGCGAAGGGTTGATGTCTTGTCGAGATTTTATAAGCTGCTAGTTTGGTCTTCCTAGGCAAGTACAGCTTATATTTTCATATTTCATATATATATATATATAATCTAAATGGTAAAGAGAACAACCAGGAGCAAGAGTAAAAAAGGAGGCGAGCAAGAGGCGACAAGAATTTGCTAAAAAGAAATAATAAATATCAGATAACGTCAAAACAGCACAATGACAGGTTCATTGTGATTTTTTACAATTATTTTTTATTTATTATTATTATTATTATTATTTTTTTATTTTTTTTTTTTTGCCATAAAGAAGCTTCCATATTGCTTTTAACAATATTTAATTACATTTCAGACAAACTTTGACCAGATCATTTGTAATTCATATTAGTTCATAGCATACTAAATATCACAGCTAGGAAAATATTAACTGGTAAATATTAAATATTCACATTATTCTAGACTATTGTTTTGTGTCCTAATGTTTGGACTCTATTCGATTCAAAGGACCAAAACTGTGCATTTACTGCAGGGACTAGGAAACGCTCACATAACATAAGTGATGAAACAAGCAAACAGAATTTTTGCAGGTCACAACAAAACAAGAGCGGCAGGAAAATAATTTTCCAGTATGCTGGTTTGACAGTGGATAATATCTTTTTTCTGGATAATATCCTTCATGTAGGTGGCTGAGCTACGCATTTCTAACCCTGTACAGTATACAGGGTTGTCATAACCCAGTGAAGCTAATATAACATTTATCTTTAGTATTTGTCATACATTACAAAACATGAATCAGAGCATAAAAAATGTCTTGAGTACCTTTCCCCTAACAAAACATATACAGTATTTGTTTTCACACTTTCTTTCTTTTAATTTCTTTTCCTTCTACTTCTGAAAATGAAATCTCACCCCTGAGGAGATGCAAAATAAAGTGTTTGATTAGTTGTTGTTATTCACAGGCGACTAGAGATTTCTACACCGGTTCGGCTCCACGCAATATAACTGACCAGGATAAGACATTAAATATTAAAACATCTTTACTCATTAAAAGGAAAGCAAATGTGCTTATTTAATTCACAACATATATTATGTAATCACTGCCTAAATGATTTGTGTGGAATTCAAAAAGAAGCATAAAAGCTGTGTAGAATACTTAATTTTTTTATGGATTTATTTTTTACAGTGTACATTTTAAAATCTACTGTAATATGGTACTATATGGTAGAATATATATGCCTAAAAATTCTACCATTCCATATATACATACCCAATTACATGCCTTTTGCTGTCATGCTCTTGAAAGAAACTGGTACAATGACAAGAAAATGATGGGGACTAGGACTGTTAATTATCATGTGTTGTGACCAGCGTGTCTCACAAAGAGTCTTTAAGGCATTTCAGATGACCTGAGAAGAATGTGGGCTGTTATGGATTCACATCTGACATCGCACATGAAACTTCACATTGCTATGTAGTGAGCATACAAAAGGATCCGTGAAGCAATAAACAATTTTCATATTTCCAAAACATGTTTCCTTACCGAAGGCATTTACTGAGTGAGTGGCATTTCCCTCCCACGAGTAGACCACAACTGTTATTTTACACCTGAGCCCATGTCTCAAAGGCTTACGGTTTGGACGCATATGAATATTAAACAGCGGCATGCTGCATTGTGTCTGAATTCTAATCATCCTGAATTATGACTAAATGATGTGTAGACTGCGCTACTAGTATTCCAGTGCTCCTCCACTTGTAACGAATGGCTGGAAATGTTATGCTATATTAAAAGAATAAATGATATTCTGTCACTTAACGTTTCCAGAGTGTGAGCGAGCTCCATTCTCCATGCTTCATAGCGGACGTGATGACGCAAACAAGTTGCCTGACAAACTATGTGTCAGCTTAATGATTCACCTTGTGCTGCGGAGACCTCATGCTAAAAAACCCTCAGGGGAAACATAATTCATATTTGAGGGACTAAAATCAATACCATTACTTTAAAATAGTTATGGCTTTAAAACTAGTTTTAAATACTAAATATAATTGCATGAAAGACATGATTGATCATTTACTCACTCTACTGTAGTTTCAAAACCATATGATTCATTTTCTTCTGTTAAACATAAATGAAAAATACTGAAAAAGTACTCATGTGCACTGTTTTATTTGCACCTTCGGTTAAGATTATTTAAGTATGCTTTACAAGAAAATACAATTTCAGTTTTTCTATTTCAAGAAAAGATCCATTCAGTCTGTTACCATTTTGTGTAATAGTTTATGAAATTTACTAGCAATTTCTAAATGAAAGTTTTCTCAAAAAAGTCTCCATATGATGTCCATATGACTTCTGAAGTGATGTTTTAAAAGATGTATTTGTAACAGTGACTGATTTGTAAAAGGAACTGTTCTTTTGATTTGAACTTTTCGATGAATCAATGAATCGAGTTGTTTAATGATTCAGTCACAGTTAACAGTCTGAAACATTGAATGTTTGAAAGAAGTCTCTTTTGCTTATCAATGCTGCATTTGTTAGATCAAAAATACAGTAAAATATTAATATTATTTAAATGGATTTTTTTGCAATATATTTTAAAATGTCACTTATTGCTGTGAAATTTCAGCTTCATTACTCAATTCCTGTGTCACATGATCCTTCAGAAACACTGATCTAAATATTGTATGATGACTTCACTAACATTTCTGTGTAAACTGATTCTTTTTTTTTTTAAGATTCTTTGATGAATAGAAAGTTTAAGACAACATAATTTATTTAAAACATTTGTAACATAAATGTCAGTTTTGATCATTCTGAATAAAATGATACATTTCTTAAAATGTATTAGTGTTCCTGTAGCTCAATTGGTAGAGCATTGCCTTATCAAGCGCAAGGTTGGGGGTTTGATTCCCCGGGAACACATGATATGTAAAAATTGGTAGCCTGAATGCAATGTAAGTCGCTTTGGAAAAAAGCGTCTGCTAAATGCATACGTTTATTTTATTTGTTTAAAAAAGAAAAAAAAAGAAAATTACCAACCCCATACTTTTGAGTGTGTATACATATACAGAAACATGCAAATAAAATATATCAGAATTTCTCCTTTGGTGTTCTGCAGAACATTTCGAAATGAACCGTTTCTTCAAGTCTGTTTGGCATATGTTGCACGACGTTCAAAAATCAACAATTTTAACAGTAGTTCAAATTGTGCAGATACAACAGTCGTTTGTCCTTATGGAGAAAATTAAAATCAATATTAATTAATTCCAGTTTGCTATTTATGCTCCATTTTACCTGCTGCCAGTGTAAAGTATGTCTTATTGATTGACTGTGTAATTACCCAACTCGCTTGCTTAATTTGTTGTTAATTTGCCACTGATGGCAATCACATTTGACTGGCGAGAAGCCTGGTGCTCAGCAGCTAGTGTTTATCCTCCATCTGGCTTCTGCGTCACAGTGTGTGTGAGTGTGTGTGACTGAGAAATATGTCTAAGCAAAAGCCATGGCACTAAAATAAGGTTTTAAAGCCTGGTCCATAAAGTCAGTAGCGTCTGCCAGAATTCATTGCTTCGGTTGGATGATCACTGAAGTGCTGCAGAATGCTGGGCGACGACATGGCAAGTGGGGCACGTTTAAGATAAAAAACTGTGTTATCCGTGGTTTGTCATTTAGGTTCTGACATGCAGGAAGTGTGATATACATCATTGCTGCTTCAGAGCACACGGCGATTTACACACAAGCGCTTTCTTTTATTGGCTTTCAGCATCAGATGTAGCACGGCTCATGCACATATTATGCATACTAATTTAGTCGATATGTATGTATAAATATATTATATTACGTATGCATTTCATTTGTTTTGTAAATAACCTGATGTCTACGTTGTCGGCTATAACTATTGGTCATGTTTTTCTCTTTTTCCTGCTTGGTGCTTATTTAATCATGTTTTTCACATGCTAATCATAAATATTCTATAAATGAGTCTCATTTAGATATATAACAACCCCCTGGGAGGCAAGGGCATATTTTCTAGAAAAATAAAAGAGAGAGAAAATGCTCTGCACGCAGTGTAGAGGCGTAAAACACATATTCCCCAGACTAAAGTCCCACTTTAAGAGATGTTCTGGCTTTTAAACAAAAATGGTTTCACTTACTGTAATTTCTCTTTCTGTTCTTTCCTGAGAATTGTTATTTTATGGTATGTTTGTAGAGATGGGGTAAGAATCAAAGAATGATGCAGCATATATAAATATGAAAGGATGGTTCTTTTGCAGATATTGAATATTTACATGTAAAAGAATGCTAGAAAAAATATATATGGGTAAATTGGAATGATATATAAATAAATAAATATATATATATATATATATATATATATATATATATATATATATATATATATATATATATATATATATAATATATATATATATTATTTTTTTAAGATTTATACAATCTCAATTTGATGTAAAACTGAGATGTTAATCATAAAAGAAGTATAATGAATTCCTAATTATTTTTAATTTCATTTTGACTGTAACGCTACTTATTTAAATTAAATTTATTAAATTAAATTCAATTAAATTAAAATTAAAATTATGTAAATATAATTGAAAAACATTACGTTTATTGTTATCATTTTTTTCTATTTATTTTTAAATGTATTATTATATCTCAATTTGATGTGAAACTTCAATGTTAATAATGAAAGAAACATTTGTATTTTTGAAGAACAGTTATATAAACAAATTAGGAAATTATGTAAATTTTAATAATTTTTTTTTTTTTTTTTAGGTTTATACATTATTAGGCCTACAACAAAATAAATAATCAAATATATAAATAATATTTATTTTAAATAGTACAAATAGAAGTTTTTAAAGGGGTCATATGATGCTTTTTTAAAAATCATTATTTTGTATTTTTGGTGTAACAGAATATGTTGACATGCTTTAATGTTCAAAAAACACATTATTTTTCAAATTCTGTACATTATTGTTGGTCCTCTATGCCTCTCTTAAACTCGTCGTTTCTACAAAGTCCCTCCTATAGACAAGCGCTCTGCTCTGATTGGCCGACTGACCCAGTGCATTGTGATTGGCCGATCACCACAAGCACTCCTCTGAAATATGCCCCTTTCCATAATCGCGAGCTTCATTTTTCAAAATAAATGTTAAGACAGTTAATAATCTCCTTAGTTTTACCATCAGTTCAAGCCTGAGAGGAGTACAGAGCCACGAGACAAGACACCGTGATGAAGCTTATATGTGTTTAAAGTACACAAGCCACAGACAGTTAAGATGACTGACTCCACTGTGTGACCGTCTCCCTCTCTCTCTCACACACATGTGCGCACACACACAAGCACACACACACACACGACGCGCAAAACTCCGCATTTGAACATTCAATAGCAAATACTTAAACTAATAACAAAACATACTTACTGTATCTGATTCAGAAGCGCCAGAATGTCGTGGCAAAGTCAGAATGACCTCCTCTCCTAGGTTCACAAAAGGGTCGTCCATAAAATGCGTTGCTGTTCTGTTGTATGTAATCTTAAATAATCCTACATGCATCTACTTTCAGATTTCGGATCTACATCTACTTTTGATATCTTTGATACTTTGATCTCTTTGGATTTGAGACTTTAGTCTTGGCAACTTTACAGATCTTCCTTATGCACCAAGAGCTCATAACACTCCAAAGAGCAATGTGAAAAATTAGAAAAATCGGAAAATCTTGAAAAATTTGAAATCACATCATATGACCCCTTTAAAGTGTAACATTGCTTTGGAACAATAGTTATATAAATACATTTGGAAATTATGTACATTTGAATTAACAATGTAAAGTAAACTACTTCAGGACAGTAGTTATACAAATGAACTAGGAAATTATGTGAATTTTTAAGTAAATTATGTAAACTTTCTGCATTTATATAATTTCAAAATACTATTCTGTATGATTTATAAGATGTTTTCCTCATGGGGATTAAAAAAAGGACAAAGTTTACTGGTTTTACTACACTTGTGGGGACATTTGGTCCCCATAACATACACCTACACATACACACACATAAAAAAAAAAAATCACGTCCTTCCACTCCCCCTTCCTAAATCTACATCTATGCACTGAAGACCTTGGGCAATCAGTGAGAGAAAAGTGGAAGCGGTGATGGTGCTCGTCTCCGTGTTACTGCTATTCAGCGCTTAAACCTGAGAAAAAGGTCTAAAGTGAGGAAGCCATATGAGCTCTCAGTGAAAGGCAGGAAAGCGGGCCTTTGATCGTCACCTGGCACATCAGTGCCTCCTCCCCAGGGGGCCGCCCATCGCCTGTATACACACATCTGACAGGTGGGGAGCAGCTCCATACGCTCACTGTGAGGGGCTCCGTTCAGCCGACAACAAACCTGGCAGCACACAGTGCTCTTTTATTAGGGGAGTTCAGTTCTAAGTAATGTATTCCACACTCTGTATGTGGTATGAGGTTACAGGTGAAATACGAAATGAGGCTACATCCCTGACGCATGTGTGTAGCATGGAGCCAACTCATTATCAGTGCATTAGAGCTGCATCTGATGTTATGATTTGCATGGGAACACCTGACACGTCTCTGCTGCGCTCACCGTGCATCATGACGTCTGTTCCGCAAAGGAAAGAAAGAATGAAAAACAGAGTCAGTTCTATCACGGCTCTCTCAATATTGACTTATTAATTTTAGCATATTCAGTACCGAATGGCATTTCAAATAAGAATAAGTCCCTGTGTTCACGATGGCGCTGATGAAAACAAGGTTGAGGGATTTCCTCTGGGGATCTTTGTCTTTCATATCTCTCTCTGCTTTCTGAGTGGATCAGATTGCTAAGCCAAAGACATAACCACTATTCTGAGAGGAATTGTTTCTCAAGCTGATGTCTGTGAAAAAAATATTTGGAATAATAATATGGCTCAACAATGGATTTTAAATTTTTTTTCTGTCGGCCCTACTGGGCCATAAGTTCACATTTTTTGCTTTGCACATCATTTTACCAGGCCTCACCACAAACAAAAATATAGATTACGTTTTCTAACAAGATATTTTGAGAAATATAATATTTTTACTGTTGCTATTTTTTATTTACAAACAATGAATGAATGAAATAAATTCACCCAAAAATCTCAACAAAATAACTATACTGATTATTCATAATGTCCGCCGATTTTAAGAAAGACTTTCAAGACCAAAAGAAAACAAGCTACCTTTGTGTCAAATACCCAAATGCTAATTCTGAAGCATTCTCGAACAGAAGAATATGGTGCTCGCAATACTACAATCATGAGTAAAAAACATTGAAAAGAAGTAATATTATGAATAAATAATAAATAAATACAAGACCTGCAAAAAGTGTCAAATATTAGCTCAAAAGCATCTTTAAACAAATGGTAAAAATTATATTAAAGGGGTCATATGATGCTGCTAAAAAGAACATTATTTTGTGTATTTGGTGTAATGCAATATGTTTATGCGGTTTAAGGTTAAAAAAACATTATTTTCCATATAATGTACATTATTGTTTCTCATCTATGCCCTGCCTTTCTGAAACGCATCGATTTTTACAAGGCTCATCGTTCTGAAAAAGTAAGGTGTTCTCTGATTGGCCAGCTATCCATTGCGTTGTGATTGGCTGAATGCCTCAAGCGTGTGATGGAAATGTTACGCCCCTTAACATACTATGCAGTCTCCCGAAACACACAGCTACTCCACAACATGGAGCGAAGAGAATGACAGTTACGCCCTCTGTCTTTGCATGAACATTTGGGCAGTGTTGTGCAAATCTTCCCACACAGTGACGTAGAGATGGGGGGGGGGGGGGGGGGGGTTGTGTTAGAAAAAGCCATTTTAGGGGTGTGTGGTTGACTCCAAAAGAATATCCAAAGAAATCCTCTTTGGATTTGAGACTTTAGTCTTTGCAACTTTTCAAATCTTCTTCATGCACCAAGAGCTTGTAACACTAAAAGAGGAAGGCAAATTTTTAATTGCATCATATGACCCCTTTAAAATGAAAACTGTAATTTCTAGGCATAATCGAGATTGGGGATGGTGCTTTAACTCCAATTGTGATGATAATTGTGTTTTATGGGGATGTAAGCTATTTGCAGTGGTTAGTCTGCGATTTTATTGCCATTTGAAACCAGAATGTCTGTGTTTTTCTCCCACCACCTGTGTAAAAATACCCGGCCGAATGACTTAATGTTTTTGGACAAACAACAAGGTTGTGTAGTAATTTAATCGCCATGCAAAACCATTTCAACTATAGTGCATCTGTTTTCCTATTTTTAAACAGGAGATTTATATTTAAGATTATAGATTATATCATATATTTACATTTACATTTATGCATTTAGCAGACGCTTTTATCCAAAGCGACTTACAGTGCATTCAGTCTACACATTTTTTTAATCAGTATGTGTGTTCCCTGTCAGCCCGGAGCTGCTTCCGTTTACAATAGTGAGCACAAGTTAGATTAAATTGATTATTATGTTTTAAATATGGTTATTTTTCTTACAAAATGCATCGATTCACTACAGGAGGCCCTTTGTTCACCCCCCGGAGCTGTGTGAGATGCTTTTTATTAAGGATGGGTGCTCTCTTTTTTACTTTTGGACTGATGCAGTGCAACACCAAGAAATTTTGAAGCACTTCATGCTTCCTTCTGCTGACCAGCTTTTTGAAGATGCTGATTTCATTTTCCAGCAGGATTTGGCATCTGCCCACACTGCCAAAAGCACCAAAAGCTTGACTGGCCAGCAAACACACCAGACCTGAACCCCATAGAGACTCTATGGAGTATTGTCAAGAGGAAAATGAGAAAGAACAGACCAAAAATGCAGATGAGCTGAAGGTCACTGTCACCTTGGCTACCATACCACCTCGGCAGTGCCACAAATTGATCACCTCCATCCCACGCCGAATTGAGGCAGTAATTAAAGCAAAAGGAGCCCCTACCAAGTATTTTTTTTTTTTTTTTTTGGTCTTATTAAGTATTCTAATTTGTTGAAATTTAGAATTGGTGGGTTTTTGTAAAATGTGAGCCAAAATCATCACAATTAAAAGAACCAAAGACTTCAGTCTGTGTGCTTTGAATTTATTTAATACACGAGTTTGAATTACAGAAATAAACTTTTCCACGACATTCTAATTCATTGAGAAGCACCTGTGTGTGTGTGTGTATATATATATATATATATGGATATATATTTGCTTCTTTTACATTTTGCATTTACTTCTACTTTAAAAGTAAGTTTAAGATTTTAAAAGTACTTTTCGTACTTAAGTACAACAAATATCACATACTTTAAGGCTTTTACTCAAGTAACATTCTAAATGGTGACTTCAACCTTTACCAAAGTCCTTTTCTGGTAAGATATCTGTGCTTTAACTTGAGTAGGACTTTCAGGTACCTTATACACCACAGAATATAACTACATATAAAACCTGCAAAATATCAAATACCAGCTCAAAAGCATGGTAAAACTAGTAAATTTGTTTCCTTTTTTGAAGCTTTAAGGCTCCAGTTCCCAACTGCACGGGCCAGTACTTTCTTCAAAATCATCGCCTTTTTTCATGAAAGAAAGTCATATAGGTTTGGAATAAATGAAAATGACAGATTTGTTTTTCCTGCTTTATTCATGTAAAACAGAGCAAACAACTTTTGAGAGCGAGCAGAGAAACAAGTATCTGCGAGCTGACTCTTAACAGAGAAGCCAGTGCTCAGTTTGAACATTGATGTTAGTTAAGTGAGGGCAGCCGTGGCGTGACTAACAGCTCAATCTCCCTGACTCAAGGTGCAGAGCATTTCTGTACCAGAGATCTTTCACTGACATGATGGAAGCGCAGACAGCTCTGAGATATCAAGCCTCCATCATCTGAGGGAGATGAGCTGCTCCAGCGGCCTTTGAAGTGACAAAAATGCTGCCATTCTCCTCAAACACGTCACCTGAGCATGTGCTACCTCAGCAAATATACACTGTTAACAACATGTTTCTGGCATGTTCTCTGCAAGCTGGACAGAGTATCAAGTGGCAGTTTTGTTACCACATCAAGATTAGTGTTCCTCATCGGCGATCGAAACCCACAGTGTTTCCAACAAAATGACCCGTCTACTGGCTAAAATGGAAATCAAATCATTCTGGCAGCCATTACGGAGCAACCTATGAGGTTCACAGATGCTAATGTGAAGGGAAGTGGAGTTAGTAAGTGGTGTTTATCACTTTAAAATATTGCCCTGTCCTTTCACTGAATGAACGGTGCAATTACCGGCTCAGTGGGGTGTTGTGCGGAAGAAGGAATGCTGGGATCCAATATATGTGATGGTGACGCAGCCTCTGAAATGAACAGGATTCCAGTGACAAAATAGCTTCTGTAAATCATAATAAAAGGCCAAGTAGACCATCAAATAAGAAGGAGATAGGTGATTTGATTTATCACTTTAATCCAGGAGAGATTACTGCTGTCTGTGAGCAATGTAGTCAAAGATCTCCATATTTCTTAAAAGACCATAAACAGTTTACACTAACAAAAGGTGTGTGTGTGTGTGTGTGTGTGTGTGTGTGTGTTTGTGTGTGTTTACATTTAATATGTTAATGCAATGATATTATAAACAGGGGTGCATATATATTTTTCAGCCTGGTTCTCATGAGAGCTCCTGGAGATTTGGTTTGGTGCTCTCACTGCACGTAGTTTGAACGATAAAGTAATAATAACTATAAAAAAAATAGTAATAATAATATGATTGCACATTATAATTTTTTTTAAATAAAACAAATTTATAAATTATAAAGCATGCACACCACTTATACTGTATGCACCCCTGATTATAAAGTACCTTTGAAGTGTAGGCCCAAAATATCATGGTTTATGAAGAAGATAATCATTCAGAATTATGGTTCATATTAAACACGCACGATATATCCGTACCATATTGCTTGTAGTCAATTATTAGAGATTTCTTATATTTAATTGAGCATATTCATGTACCATATTTTTACATTTAGATTACCTTTTCCATCATTTTCAAGGGATAGTCCCCCCAAAAATCTGTCATCATTTACTTACCTGCAAGTTTTTCCAAACAAGAGTTTCTTTATTCTGTTGAACACAAAAGAATGTATTTTTAAGAATGTTGATGACCAAACAGTTGACGGCATCCATTGGCTTCCATGATATGGAAATTTATGTAAGGCAATGGGAACAAAAATTTTTCAGTCGCCAAAATTCTTAAAAATATATTTGGTAACACTTTACCTAAAGCCTTTATGTATAATGCAGTATAAAGGGTTATTAGAGGCTATAATGCATTATAATTATTCATTAATTGTGTTGTAATATGTTATATCTTTTCCTAAATAATTATAACCGAATATAAAATGCATAGTGTGTAACAATGAATTAATAAGTTATAATGATTTAACAATGCATTATAAGGTTCATTACAAGGCATAACTAATGTATTATAATACTTTTATAATGAATTATACATAAATGTTTTAAGTGTTACTGCTACCTCAGTTTCAGGTTTGAAAAGACGTGTAAATGATGGCAGAACTGTAATTTTTGAGTGAACTTTCCCTTTAAAGTTCATTTTTTAAAAATCCAAACAATTTAATAGCAGTGTACAACATAATCTTCAGTAAATCTTATCTACTCATTTATTTTCAGTCTATCCCTAGTAAATATCAAAGTACCTTCATATTACCATCTGATACATCACTGTGCCAGGTAGCACTATGGTATTTTTTCAGAGTTTGACTGGTAATGAACAGTAAAAATAAATCACTGCATTATGTTTTATTAATTAAACAAAGCATAGCCGCTCTGATGCAGCAACTATCACAACATTGCTAATTAAAACATATTCCTTTTCTCGGTTGTCATTAGAGAGGCATGCTTAGGTAATGATGGTGCGAAGTTGCCAGCCTTTATCTCCAATGTCTGCAGCCAATTAATGAGCAAATAATTATAAACTAACTGTGAAAGAAAGCCATTCTCTGCAGACTCCAGACTGAGATCAGCAGAATTAAAGACTCACCGCCCTCAGTTCAACAGGTCCACCTACAGAGCCCATTCCTACTGCTAACCCAATGAGTTGCCTTGGAAACAAAACAATTCCATTTACTTCAAGTAAATATGCATTTGTTTTGTTGTGTTAATATTATGGGTTGGGTTACATATGTAAGTAAGCAGTGTTTGAGGTGCTTTATGTAAGTTTTTGACTCCACTAAAGCATAAAAATACCATAATATGTTTTTGCAGATATTTAAGAAACAAGTTAACATACTTGTTTATCTGAAAAAACAATGCAGTCAGTTATCCTCCTTTGAAAATGTGCATTCCGGGCCAGAATGTCGGTCTATGTTTTGGTTTGTGAAACCCGCCCACTGTCAGTTTACCTAATTGTAATTCGTCACTCCAGGTTACCAGTTGGCTGAAAACACAGCGTATAAATATAAATATAAATGCATATATGGTATATAAATATTATTATTGTGGTTATAACCAGAGTTCTGTCATGACAACTCTCTGAGAGTTTAGCATGGTAAATGTACATTGCAATGTTAATGTGTTTGGTCTTGGTGGAAAAGATCTGCTTCACTGCTGCTGAGGCAGAGAAATTACAGAGAGTTGTTACTGCCAATACATCCACAGACAAAATGTTGCTGCACATATAACATATATGAAATAACCCCCATATATAACATACATGAATCACCCTGTAGCAGATCTAGACAGGTGGAGCTGGGGAAGGTGGAGGGTTACTGTAGCACTCTGCAACTGCTAGAGCAAGCACTAGCCAAGAATCTGAATGATGCAACAAACTCATTGGCTGCTGATGTAAAAAAAAACATTCTGCTGCACCATGTGAATAATGAAGCAATTATACCAGATGGAGTTAGAACCTATCGGCCTGCACCATCTAGAGTTTCATGATCTAGCACAGCCAAACATGTGACTTGTGGCATAGTATAGTCCTCTTGCAACTTCTTGATGAATAAACTACAGCTTATTATTATTATTATTATTAGTATTATAATTATTTGTGACGAGTGGGGCGGGGCCGAGAGACGTGGGATCAGGAGCGAGGCCGGTGGAGTGATTGGAGATGAGCGACACCTGCTCGACCCACCGGTCTCGAGTCCCACGGAGGAGATGGAAGGATATAAAACTGGAGCGACGACAGTGAAGGACGAGAGAGGACCAGGCCTGGATTTTATTTTGTATTTGGTTTTTATTTGTGCGCGTCAGTCGTCCGTGAGGGGCTGATGCGCTGTTTTGTCTTTATTTTGTAATTAAAGTTTGATTTGATTGTCTGCCGGTTCCCGCCTCCTTCTTCCCGAAGATTATGGAGTTTTTATTTGTTACAGTGGTGCCGAAACCCGGGAGAAGGAGGGACGCGCTGCTGAAGATCCCTCGCCGCTGTAGTGAATCCGCGGTGCCATCGAGCAGGCGAGGAGTGTGCCGCCATGGACGCTCGAGGCGGTGGGCTGGAGCGAGTTGCCGGGGACGGGCGAGCTCGCTGCCGGCCGCCCGTGATGTGGAGGGGCGGTTGCTGTCCGTGAGGGGGCGGAGGAGTCGGCGCCGTTCGCCAGGGGGCCGGAGCCTGCTGCCTCCGTGAAGGAATCCGGAGGAGCAGGGAACGGGGGACTCCTGCAGGCTGCCCAAAACCGGAGGAGTCGTCGCCGTCCACCGGGCGGAGGAGGAGTGTCGTGCCGTCAACCGAGGGCCGTCCAGTGCCACCGCCAGGCACCGCGGAGGAGATCACCCAGCTGGTGGAGGGCCGAGCAGCAGTGCGTCTGGGAACCGGAATTTTAATTTTTTTCTCCCCTCTCCCCTCTGTCATCTCTGTCGCTCCTCCTTCCATCTCCTTTTCTCTCGCCTCGTCTGTCCTACCCCCAGGTTCCCGCAGGTCCCCGTGAGCGATCCCCCCCGGAGGGAAGGGGGGGGGGGGGGGGTAGAGCGCAGTCTCGAGGGTACCCCCGGGCCTGCGAGGGGCGATGGGGGTATGTGACGAGTGGGGCGGGGCCGAGAGACGTGGGAACAGAGCGAGGCCGGTGGAGTGATTGGAGATGAGCGACACCTGCTCGACCCACCGGTCTCGAGTCCCACGGAGGAGATGGAAGGATATAAAACTGGAGCGACGACAGTGAAGGACGAGAGAGGACCAGGCCTGGATTTTATTTTGTATTTTGTTTTTATTTGTTTTGTCTTTATTTTGTAATTAAAGTTTGATTTGATTGTCTGCAGGTTCCTGCCTCCTTCTTCCCGAAGATTATGGAGTTTTTATTTGTTACATTATTATTATTATTATTATTATTATTATTATTATTATTATTATTATTATTATTATTATTATTATTATTATTATTAATGTACATACTATTTAGAAGTGGAATTAACTGAAATAAATTAAACCACAACTATACTTAAGTGTGAAAAATGGATTTAAATGTATATACACTACAATTCAAAAGTTAAGTAACATAAGAAATCATATTTTAATTTGGAAAGGATGCATTAAATTGGTCAAAAGTGACAATAAATAATTCTACACTGTTGCAAAATTTGAAATAAACAATGTTCTTTTGATTTTTCTATTCATCAAAGAATTAAGAAAAATATTTGTGTATCACAATTTCCATAAAACCTTTAAACAGTACAACTGTTTTCAATATTGATAATAATAAGAATGTTTCTTGAGCAGCAAATCAGCATATTAGAATGATTTTTGAAGGATTATGTGACATTATTAAAGACTGGAGTAATGATGCTGAAAATTCAGCTTTGCATCACAGGGAAAAAAAACATTTTAAAATATATTCAAATAGAAAACTGCTATTTTAAGTTGTAATAATATTTCACAATGTTACAGTATTTACTGTATTTTGAATCAAATAAATGCAGCACAAAAGTCTCTCTCAATAGAAAAAAAACTAGATAGATAGATAGACAGATAGATAGATAATATCCAGATAGCCTAGTGTGATATTAAAAATTAATATAAATAAAAAACTGAATTTAATGCATTTAATTCTGAGGTAAATTCTCATTGCTGATGCAACTGGCACAATGCCAGTTCTGAATGTAGAATTTGTTGACTTATGGAGGAAGACGGGGACACTGGGAACGGAGTGTTTCAGGTTCTGCACATCCTGAGGAAGGTACAACTCTGTCCCCATTTCCAGTGCTTCTTCAAAGTGTCTGGTGTAAGCAAGCCAACACATGAAAATTTCCACCCCAACATCAGCATAAGAGTCCTGGCCCGTGGCATCACTGTCTCATCTCACTGTCTAGCACTCTGAAAGCACAGGACAAGGAGGTCAGGAAAAACTAAAGAGACGCAGGACACTTTTCATGACCTCCTGTCACTACTGCCATGGCAAATCCCATGCTTTACTACAAGATCCAAACCACCCAGGTCACAGTCTGTTCACCCCACAGGGTCTGGCAGAAGATCCCACAGCGAAAGACCGCAAGCCATAGTGATGATTTATACATGTCCTGCAGCAAACCCATGGCTGATATAGACAACTGCCTATTTTCTTATGCTCAGATCTGGCAAACCATGCATCACTATCCTACTGTCTGTTGTTTACAATGTGCATTTTGTTTTGTACTGTGATATATTGTTTTACATAACACATTTCATTTTGTAGTCCTGTGCTATTTTATTATTTATAAACTCATGTTATATACTATTCATATACTTATACTATACAATATATTATTTGTATTATTTATATATACATATATATATATAAACAATTAAAAATGTAATTACTATAAATAATAAATTAAACATTGCAAGTATTAACAAATTGTACATTTTTTCTTTATTGTTTTGCCATTCTAGGTAAAAATGTGTTTGGATAGTTGTCATATGGGCCAATAAACATGATCCATTGAGAAAAATGCTATGTAAAAATGTAAACAAGGTACAGAACATTTTAGTTATGCATTAAGTAAACGTTTTTAAATCAGGCTATCTAAAGTTTGCAGCATTAAAGAAGACATGTTCCACTCGTCAGAGAGGGTCTTAATGCACAAACTGTCTAACAGCTTAAGAACAGTATGTTGTTAGCTTGCTAGCAAATGAACAACTGCTAAAATTTCCTTCACTTGAATAGCAAGTTCTCGGATGACTAGTCATCTAAATGCTGTTTCAGGCACTTCACGATAATTTCTACACATGGGGCCTAAAAACTTCTCAGTCGGTTAATTGAAAAGCTGCCTTTATTGAATCTTGAGAATCTTTATTTACAGGTATAAAAAAGAACATCAAGAATGAAGTAACAAGGACAGGAAGGTTGTATCTGCTTGTGTTTTTCTCAGCTATAAAACAAAACAAGAGTCATTAAAACAGCAAGTGCTTTTACAATCATAGTCTATTGTGGTGGGTAATAAACATTCAGACAGGAACCTGATGGCGCTTTGTCAATGTACCACAGCAATAGTAGATGAACGCTTGATTAATTTGATTTATTAAGTAAGAATTAAATTAGGCAGTTTCTTTCTAGGCCATCAGACGGTCAGATCCTTTGGATTGCGGAATAGAGAATCTGGCGACGTGGCTTCACAGGAACTATTGTCCACTTAAAACAAAAGAAAGGAAAAAAGACATTCTCAGCCTCCTTTCAGGACAGCTGTTCTTTCATTTCCAAATTACTAGCAGATTGCACAGACAGATGACACAAGTGCAAATGCAGAGTGGCTAAAGAAGAATGACAAATTAGCTGGAACACTGTTGCCTCTCAGCGCAACTTCTTTTTGAAACTAAAGGCGAAAGGGGAGGAAATTACCCCGCTAATTACTGAAAATTACAGCTGCTCCATTTATGCCATTTTATGAGCTTTCTGGAGCCAAATCGCGTGACTCTTTAAAAACTGACATTTCACAACGTGCAACAGGCTGCATGTTATTCAGCTCGCAACTGGCAACAGGCTACAGAAATAACATCAGTGATTTATAGTCTTTAAATAGTTCAACCATTAACTAGACTGTCTATCACACCATCACAACGAGAGTTAGATTAATGTGGCAGATCATATATGTAAGATTAACCAAACAACAGCTCAGTGCCATACGCAGATGCATCAGACCCTTTGTCTTTAGATTCAGCTAACATCTCTTAAAGCACTTCCACACGATCAATTATTAAAATCAGCCTTAAATGGCTCCCTTTGTCAACAATTTTCGAAAATCTGATTTATTCTTTGGTTTAACAGTTGTGAGAGGTAATTTTTCATTTAAATGGCCTTTAGCATTTCTTATTAAAATACATTATTGCTCTTGTAGATTTATTTATTCAAAGTGATAGATCATTAGTCAGATTAATGTAATGTGCGTTCTTTCCATTAGAACCGGTGGCTTTGGAGAGCAGCTTCCACAAATTTCCTTTGGACTGCTGAATGAGGCAAGAAGGATCCAGCCCGACTGAATTTAAACACATGTGCAACGCTATATTCTATTATACCATTTTCAACACACGTTTCTTTAATACTTCACAATAAGGTCCCTTTAGCTAATATAGGTTAATGCAGGAACTAACATAAACAAAGTGCAATACATCTATTACAATCTTTATTAATCTTTGTTTCTCTAAAAGATTTTTCTCCAGTTCTGTCACCTAATGAATTTCAGGTTGCTAGCCACTGTCGCCTTTGGACTTCTCAACTGGGGTACTTAAAGCAAAAATATTTCAGCCCCAGAAGGAAAATGATGTCATCATTTACTCCAAACTTGTTTAATTAAAAGATATTTGCAGAATGCTGGTAACCAAAAAGCTGAAACCAATGACTTACAATGAAAAAAATACTATGAAATTCAGTGGCTACTGTCAACTAAGTGAACTATCCCTTTAATATTTAGTAATATTATTGATTTGACAGCACTGACACTATTGGATGAGAACAAAACTTTGTACTGCATTGAGCTGGATGATGACACTATTCTTCTTTCTTTTGTAGAGCTGCTTTATAGCTGAATCAACTTCGTCTCATAACTGTACAGCTGCTTATACAGTAGCTGAATTGAACTTGTTTAATAATAGATGAACTTTTTTAATACAATCATTAAACTGAACTGAATCAACACAGAACTAAACTGAGCTGCTTTACGGCAGAAGTTGAATTGGGGTCATATTTAAAGAAGTTTGGATCACTTATTGTTATTTTTCTGCTTACAGTATTACTGCGAAGCTATTTTGAAACAATCTGTATAATTAAAGGTGACCTGACTTAGTTTAAAAGGTGTCTGGTCTTGTTTTCAGCAATCTATTAAAATATGTTTGAAATTAACATTAACTAAGATTAATAAATGCTTTTTTCATTATATTTTCATTAGTCCATGTTAATTCATGTATTGTTACAAACATATAAATAAATGGAACCTTATTGTAAAGTATCACCTAAATATTCATGTTTCATCACGCTAAGCTAGATAACCTTGATTTAACTACAACTAACCCTTTATATCACCTCATCTTTCAAATAAACAAGCAACCTAAATTGCACAGAAAGCGCATCTGAAACTCAGTCGGATAAATACTCCCTTCTGAGACCCTCTCCGACATCGCTCATTACCTAGTTCCACTAACCTAGACAGTTTCATTTTATCCCAAGAAACGGTGGGTTTAGTCCCCATTCCCCTTTCTTTCTGCTTCAGTATCTCGTGTTCTTCAAACAGCCTGACTGTCAAGGATCCAGCAGCCTCCACCAGAGAGAATTAATCACTCTTCATTTCCATTCAATTCAGTGCCCTCTACGAACACAGACGGCAGAAAACCTCAACTGCCGCCTCGAAATGAGCTCCTCAATCCACTGATTATCCAAGCTGAACTTTCAACCTCCAGAGAGCCTCCAACCCTCCACTCCAACTCTGAGACCAGGGCAGGAGGGCATCTCTTTCTTGTAAAAAAAAAAAAAAAAAAAAACCTGGTGGTAGTTAACACTCCAACCCACCGCTGACATTATGTGCGAGCGAGAATGCAGGGTGACAAATGCGTTTCATTTTGTTTGAACTGCCGCGCAGGCTACTGATGGCAGGAAAACGGTGCTAGAATGCTGCCAAATGACCATCAGCTGGATGTGTTTCTGTATAACAAACGAGGTGGTTGCAAATGCTTGGGCGGAACATTTTTTTCATTTAAATCGGTGGGTGAAAGGCACCGTGCCGCCCAACACGACTCATTTCTCACCGTCTCATATCCTTACACGCCGTGGCCCCCAGCGCACCCTCCTGTCACCTCTGTGTTTGTGTTGTCCAAACTGTCCTCCCGCGTGCTGCCTGCGGCCCGTCCATTTTTCCGTCCAATCGATGCTGTGCTTGGACAGCATGTTCAATCAGAGGCCGAGAGTGCCACTTTTCTGCTAGCTGCAAGAACAGGTGGCCTTTAGGGCCGAGTTTAGAAAATCTTCTCCCTGTGATTATGCCCGCAGCACTGACAGCTCCGTTTTTACCTTGGCCCTGATATGCCACCCTCACAAATTAACACAGGCATGACGGAGCAGGCAGCACCCAGTCAAGGTGGCCCCTTGAGGGCCTTAATCCTTGTACTGACACTTTAAAACTGTTTAATTTAGATTCCGCTCCCTGGAGAGCTGCCATTGAGAGAGCAGGTGTCTCCAGCCACGGCGAGCTAGATTTCCTATCATAACGCCCTTTCTGACAGGAAAATCAATTTCCCTCTCCCCAGGTGTCAGACCACCCTTTCGTGGTGGTTATGAAATGAGCCCTCGGACGACTGAGTTTCAGATGTGAAAGTAATTAGCAGTTTTGGACTTAACGGGACAGGAGCCAGCGAAAGTTCATGCGGATCTGTGCTAATTGCTCATATCCTGGTTAGTGTAGTAAATTTGATACAGGAAAGTACTTATGAGACAGATTTGTTGCTTTGAACACTATATTCAGTGCCTATATTATATGTCTGATTCATGCACTTTGAATGGGGATCAAAAACTTGATGTAGGATGATAGACAGTTGTTGTTGTTTGCTTAAACAATGTAATACTTTTATGCATCCAGAATGTATTATAGTGTTACAACAAATTCATAAAACAACAAATGCTGTTCTTTTGAACTCTAGTTTGAAGGATTCTGAAGAAAATGTATCACAGTTTCCACAAAAATATTAAGCAGCACAACATAATAATAACATAATAAAAAGAAAGGCTTCTTGATCATGACACTGAAGACTGGAGCAATGTGGAGCTTGTAAAATTCAGCTTTTTATAGAGTGCCCTCCACTATTATTGGCACCCTTGGTAAATAAGTATTCATTGTTTATCATTGTTTATACATTTTTACAAAATTCTAAACTTTCATTAAAAGTAAAACAATTGAAAATGGGCAACATCCTTTTCCCAAGATAACAGCTCTTGAGTTCCCTTTCGAGAGTACTCTCGTACTGCGTAAGCTAGCTTACGCTATGGGAAAAGGTCCCCTTTTCTCGAGAATATGAAGCCAAAAATTATCCTTAATTTTTAAATAATGTAAAACGCAGTGCTGCAGCACAGCAGACCCAAGCAAAGCGGCTCGCGCGCTTATTGGCTGTGCTGCGGCAACTGCAGCAACATATGGTGAGGCGGCGGAGAGGAACGAACCAATGGGGGCGCTTCGCGCCCATTGGACGTCAGAGCGCGCCAAAATAGGCGTGGCTGGAACTATATAAGCCACCGCTTCACCATAGGGATCAGATTTCATCTCCTTCAGCGATCTCACCTGCACTTCGCTGTCTTCTCCGGAGAAGCCTCTACACGCCGTCGAAAAGCCTCTCAGCGGGATAGTACTGCAACGCAGATCTGAGGACGCCGGCTCGTGCTTCATCTCGACGCCGCCTTCAGCACTCGCTTCCTGCTGCGCCATCCGGCGTGACTATATCCTTTACAAAGGTAGTGTGTTTGCCGCTGCATCACACTTTTTTCTCCAGAATTCGAGGCGTTGTTTCAAATGCCTCGGGCCTGCGCTTCCTGCCGAGGCCCTCTGCCCAGCGAGGACCGCCACATCATCTGTGTCTCCTGCCTGGGCCGCGAGCATGCTGAGAGCGCACTCTCCAAGGGCGGCTGCCCTGAGTGCGACAACATGTCTATATCGACCCTGCGGGCTCGATTAGCTCAAACCAGCCACGATGCTCCACCCGCTCCGCCTCTTCTCTCTCAAGTGCCGCGTAAGAAACGCCGCGATCAGAGAATGCCTGAGCACACTGCTACACGCGAGCTCACGCCAGAACACTCCCCGCGTGCCTCGCCCGCTCTCTCTCCTTCGCCTGTCCTCTTCGTGGACGAGCAGCGCCAGTCCCTGCTCACCAGCGCCCCCTTCTCCTTCGGAGCGCCTGAGGCGGAAGAGGACAGACACGACAGCCTTTCTCTCGCCGCGTCCAGTAGTGAGGAATGGTCGGGCTCCATTGCGGACCCCCCCCCCCCCCCTCTACAGCACCCAGCTGCACCGGACAACGTGCTGATATCGACGCGGAGCTTACTCGCGTGCTTACAAGGGCTGTCAGCGACCTTCAGCTCGACTGGTCTCCTCCAGACGAGCCCGCTAAAAGCAGGCTGGACGAATGGTTCTTGCAGGGGCGCCCTTCGGCCCCTCCGCAAAGAAACGCCCCCTTCTTCCCGGAAGTTCACGATGAACTCACGAAGTCGTGGAAAGCCCCATTCTCCGCACGCTTGAAGACTTCTGTCTCGTCAGCGCTCTCCTCTGTCGACGGCGCCCGAGACCACGGTTACGAGAGCCTCCCCCCTCTCGAGGAGGCTATTGCTGCACACCTCTGCCCGCCCTCAGCCGCAGGATGGCGGTCGAAGCCTGTGCATCCATCCAAGCCGTGCCGCACCACCTCAGCTCTCGCTGGCCGAGCTTACACCTCCGCTGGTCAAGCTGCTTCGGCTCTACACACCATGGCTGTGCTGCAGGTTTTTCAGGCCAGACTTCTCCGTAACCTGGACGAGTCTGCCCCAGATACCTATGACTTTAAAGATCTCCGCAGCGCTACTGATCTAGCCCTGCGTGCGACAAAGACCACAGCACAAGCGATCGGCCGAAGCATGGCAAGCCTCGCTGTTTTAGAGCGACACCTCTGGCTCACGCTCACGGAGATGAAAGACGCCGACAAATCCGCCTTTCTTGACTCTCCTATCTCGCCTTCCGGCCTCTTTGGCCAGTCGGTTAAGGGTTTCGCTGAACGCTTCACTGAGGCTCAGAAAACGTCACAGGCAATGAGACACTTCCTGCCAAAACGCTCTAGCTCTGCTGCGGGACGCCGTAGAAATGCGCCGCCCCCTCAGACCTCGAAGCCATCGCAGCCAGACTTACAGTCTCGCCCAGCGACCAAAACCCAGCACCGCTCTCGCTCTACGAGCCGCAAACCGCCAGAGAGACGGGGACCTCGGATTGTGCTGAACCCCGAGCCTCCGAAGCCCTCCTGACCTTCGGGCTGAAAAGACCGTGGTTAAGTCCCGCTGCGGCCGGACCACCACACAAGAAACCTCACATGCTTCCTCCAATCCCCTCACTAAAGGCGGTTGGAGATGTCTATACTGCAGTAAACGAGCCTGTTACAATGCACGCACGCCTGCACACAAACGCCGTTTTCACGGCGACCTCAATAAAGCACAAAAAGAGCTTTTTCTATGTAGGCAGTGTGCCCACTACACAGTACGCACCCCTACATGTATACACACTCCCCCAAGTGTCACAAAGACACACTCGGGTCTCCTTTCATGCCCACCTTCCCGCTCGCGCCGGAGGTGCTCTAAATGTAGCGCGCGTGCCCACTTCTCAGTGCGCAACCCTACAAATAAGCGCTGTCACCACAGTGTCACAAGCACAGCATACTCGAGCTACTGGTCCCCTCATAACAGCCGGCCAGTGCCCGAAGCACATTCAACCCATAGCCGCATGAGCCGCTGCGCCGAACTGATAAACCTTCTTGCAAAAGGGGCGATAGAAACTGTCCCCCCTTCGCAGCGCGAGTCAGGCTTTTACAGCCGCTACTTCCTCGTACCAAAAAAGGATGGCGGTCTCAGACCCATCCTAGATCTCAGACGTTTGAACAAAGCGCTTATGACGCGATCGTTCAAAATGTTAACTACCAAACAAATACTCGCGCAAATTCGCCCGAGGGATTGGTTTTTCTCAGTGGATCTGAAAGACGCTTACTTTCACATTCAAATAGCACCCCATCACAGGCCATTCTTGAGATTCGCCTTCGAGGGGCAGACTTATCAGTACATGGTTCTTCCATTCGGCCTCTCCATAGCGCCCCGTACGTTTACACGGTGCATGGATGCCGCTCTCGCACCCCTGAGAATGCGGGGAGTGCGAGTATTGAACTACCTCGACGACTGGCTAGTTTTAGCCCATTCCGACGAACTACTGACAACACACAGATCCTGGATCCTCAGCCATTTAGAATGCCTGGGTCTCACGATCAACACTGTCAAGAGCGCTCTGTCTCCCAGCCAGAGGATTTCCTTTTTGGGGATAGACATAGACTCTGTGACATGTACAGCGCGATCTGACTTCACAGCGCGCTCTCACTATTCAGCATCTAGCCGTGTCGTTCAAAGCCGGGTCTCTTTACCCGCTAAAACGATTTCAGGAAATGCTAGGTCTGATGGCATCAGCCTCTGCGGTTCTCAAACTGAGCCTGCTGCGCATGCGCCCACTACAGCGCTGGCTGAGAGACCGTGTTCCAGCGCGCGCCTGGATTTCCGGCCGCGCGCGCATCAGGGTGACCCACGGCTGCATCACAGCTCTGGCCCCTTGGAAAATAGCCAACTGGTATCAGTTAGGCGTAAGCACGGGCGCTGTCTCGAAATGGAAAGTAGTCTCGACAGATGCATCTAACCTCGGTTGGGGCGCCCTGTACGAGGGCAGGTCTGCCTCCGGCCTCTGGTCGAGCCCGGAGCGACTGTTACACATAAACTGTCTGGAGATGATAGCGGTCGAACTATCCCTGAAAGCTTTCCTCCCATTTTTAAAGGGCCACCACGTTCTGGTCAGATCAGACAGCATGTCAGTGGTGGCCTACATAAATCGCCAGGGTGGTGTCAGGTCAGAAACCTTGCACACCCTGACCGAACGTCTTCTGACATGGGCACATTACAATCTGCGCTCGCTAAAGGCAGCGCATGTACCTGGCATCCTGAACCGGGGCCCGGACATGCTTTCCAGGGCGAATGTTCCCCCTGGGGAGTGGTCTCTTCACCCACAAACGGTTCAGTTGATGTGGAGCATCTTCGGCAGGGCAGAGGTCGACCTCTTCGCCTCAGAAGACAACGCTCATTGCCCAATATATTTTTCAAAGAGCAGGGACGCGCTGGCCCTCGATTGGCCCAGACTCCCGCTTTATGCCTTCCCACCGGTCGCGATGCTACCGCAGGTCATCGATCGGGTCAGGAAGAGCAGATGTGCTATGCTGCTAGTAGCCCCACTCTGGACGACCCAACCTTGGTTCTCCGAGCTGATGCAGCTGTCCAGTACAGCCCCATGGCCAATACCGCTGCGGAAAGATCTCCTCACGCAGCTGAAGGGCGCGCTCTGGCATCCCCACCCCGAACTTTGGGCCCTTCATGTATGGCCCCTCAACGGGTACCCGGGAACCTCCCTGATGGAGTGTTAAAGACCATTACGGAAGCCAGAGCGCCCTCAACCAGGCGCCTGTACGCGCAGAAATGGTCAGTGTTCTCCACCTGGTGCGGGACACGGAACCTAGACCCTCACTTATGTGACGTGACGGAGATACTCTCCTTCCTACAGGAGCGTTTAGATGCGGGCAGATCCCCGTCTACGCTCAAAGTGTATGTGGCAGCCATTGCAGCTTCTCATGCTCCGGTGGCCGGCCTATCACTGGGAAAAAACGAACTGGTCATTCGTTTCCTTAAGGGAGCTCGTCGGATGAACCCTCCCCGACCCCCTTCAATCCCTTCCTGGGACCTGTCTACGGTCCTAGAGGCCTTAAAGGGCCCCCCTTTTGAACCGCTTCAGTCTGTCGATATGAAGCTTCTTTCGTTCAAAACCGCTTTTCTACTGGCTCTGGCCTCAGTCAAGCGAGTGGGGGATTTACATGCGCTATCTGTAAGCGCTGACTGTCTCGAGTTTGGGCTTAATGACTCCAGAGTCATTCTCAGACCAAGACACGGCTATGTCCCCAAGGTGCTCTCAACACCGTTCAGAGCGCAGGTCATCTCGCTGTCAGCCCTTTCCTCGCAAAGCGACGAAAGCAACGCGAGCTTCATCTGCCTCGTCAGGGCTCTCAAAACCTATATTGCGCGCTCCGCCTTATTCAGGAGGTCGGACCAGCTCTTCATATGCTTTGGTGGGCGCACCCGAGGTCTCGCCACCACGAAGCAAAGCCTATCGCGATGGATAGTAGACACTATCTCGCTGGCTTACAAATCTAAAGGCCTTCACTGCCCGTTCGGCATCAGAGCCCATTCCACCCGAGGTATGGCCTCGTCATGGGCGTGGTCCTGCGGGATACCACTGGATGATATCTGTGCGGCGGCAGGCTGGGCCTCTCCGTCCACATTTATTAGATTCTATAATCTGCAAGTCCCTGCCCTGCAGGCCAGGGTACTTTCTATATAGACGTGCTAAGCCTTATCACGTCCCCCTTTTTTCGTTCCCTATATAAAGCTCACTAAGGTTGGCTGTTGGGACTGGGATTTCTCCTGCTATAAAGCCCCGGGCTCTCGCCTTGGGCTGTGACAGGTCGAGGTTCCCGAGCACGCACGGCGTTTTACATTGTGTTCCCATAGCGTAAGCTAGCTTACGCAGTACGAGAGTACTCTCGAAAGGGAACGTACTCGGTTACTAGCGTAACCTCGGTTCCCTGAGATGAGGGAACGAGTACTGCGTAACCTGCCGTGCTATGTGCTCGGACCGGGTGATCGCTTCAGTCGATTTAAAACCTGATCCCTATGGTGAAGCGGTGGCTTAAATAGTTCCAGCCACGCCTATTTTGGCGCGCTCTGACGTCCAATGGGCGCGAAGCGCCCCCATTGGTTCGTTCCTCTCCGCCGCCTCACCATAGGTTGCTGCAGTTGCCGCAGCACAGCCAATAAGCGCGAGAGCCGCTTCGCTTGGGTCTGCTGTGCTGCAGCACTGCGTTTTACATTATTTAAAAATTAAGGATAATTTTTGGCTTCATATTCTCGAGAAAAGGGGACCTTTTCCCATAGCGTAAGCTAGCTTACGCAGTACTCGTTCCCTCATCTCAGGGAACCGAGGTTACGCTAGTAACCGAGTACGTTTTCTCCTATAATGCCTGAAGAGTTTGGAGAACACCTGAAAAGAGATCAAAGACAATTCCTTCATCTAGAATCTCTCCAGATCCTTCAGATTCAAAGCTCCATGTTGGTGCTTCTTCTCTTCAGTTCACCTCACTCATTTTCTATAGGGTTCAGGTCAGAGGACTAGGGCAGCCATGGCAGAAGCTTCATTTTGTGCTCAGTGATCCATTTTTGTGTTGATTTTAATATTTGTTTTGGATTATTGTCCTGGTGGAAGATCCAACCATAGCCCATTATAAGATTTCTAACGGAGGCAGTCAGGTTTATATTTTTTATATTTTCGGTGTTTTTTCACTGCTCAAAAATTTCATCTGACCATAGAAGTCAGTGCCATTTGAAGTCCCAGTCAGTTCTGACAACTGAATATGCTGGAGTTTGTTTTTGGATGAGCAAGGAGAGTTTTTCTTGAAACCCTCCCGAACAACATGTGGTTATGTAGGGGCTCTTTGATTTTTTTTTTTTAAGCTTTCTGACACCAAGTCTCAACTGATCTCTGCAATTCTCCAGCTGTGATCCTTGGAGAGTCTTTGGTCACTCAAACTTTCCTCCTCACTGTGCATTAGGATGATAAAGACACATGTCCTATTCCAGGCAGATTTGTAACATCTTTATTTGATAGAAACCCCTTTATTATTATTGCCCTGATGGTGGAAATGGGAATTTTCAATGCTTTAGCTCTTTTCTTACAGCCACTTTCTATTTTGTGAAGTTCAACAATCTTCTTCTGCACATCAGAACTATATGATTTGTTTTTACTCCTTGTGATGGATGATTAAGGGGTATTTGTCCTTTGTGTTCCTCATATTTACAAACATGTGGAACAGGGAGTCGTGGCTGGACAATTTCATGCTCACAGTCATCCTGGTGTTCTAAAAATTAAATATGAATGGGAATATAATTCAGAGATATTTCACTCATAAGAATTTCTAGGGGTGCCAATAATTGTAGCCAACATGCATTGAAGATTATTTCACAATGACCCCCCACTATATATATATATATATTACTGCCTGCAAGATTTACGAGGCTGCATTTATTTAATCAGAAATAGAGTAATTTTGTAAAATATTATTGCAATTTGAAGGTTTTTTGTTTGTTTGTGCTTTTTACTGTATTTTAAAACATAATTTATTCCTGTTGTGGCAAAGCTGAATGAATATATACATACATTGTTTGCGTCTATACATACTACATACACTGTATGTATATTAGGGTGGCCCTTATTGGGGGGTAATATTTTTTTTTCTTTTTTGGGGATGTTAACCTTACACTACCTCATTTGCTTCTCCACTAGAAGTTAGTAATGAAGTTAGTACATTCCATTCAGATAATTTGACATTTAGGGTATGCTCAACAAAAGTAATCTTTTTATTAACAGGTACTTCAGTAGCTGATTGGTGATATAAATAAAATGTTGACTGTTTCTGATGAGATGAGGGGCAGTTGAGAGTCAGACTTGTAACCTGAAGGTCACAGGTTTGAGTCTCAGTACCAGCAGGGATTGAAATTGGGGTGAGTCAATGACCAGCGCTGTCTTCCATCTTTGATAACACGACTGAGGTGCCTTGAGCAAAACACCGAACCCCAAACTGCTCCAGTTGGTGCTGGAGCAAATGGCTGCACACTGCTCCAGGTGTGTGCTTACTACTCACTGCTGTATGTGTGTACTTGGATGGGTTAGATGCAGAGCACAAATTCTGAGTATGGGTTACTATAGCTGGCAACATGGCAGAACACTCTTAACTTCTTCTTTAAGAGTGTTTGTTCCTAGGTCCACGAGCTGGGACTTGAACATGGGACACGTGAAGTGCAACAGAGCACTGTCCAGGAGTCTATCAGCAGCAATGTAATTTAACATTTTAAGACTAACAACACTGTTCTGTGTTCTCGTTTTTAACATAATTCACAGTTTACTAATAGTTAAAAATAATTACATTTACATTTAATTACACACACATGTAATTACACACACATATGGACACACACACACACATATATATGTGTGTGTGTGTGTGTGTGTGTGTGTGTGTGTGTGACACTGGACCACAAAACCAGTCTTATTAAGTCGCTGGGGTATATTTTTAGCAATAGCCAAAAAAACCCTGTAATGGTCAAAATTATCTATTTTTCTTTTATGTAAAAAATCATTAGGAAATTAAGTAGAAATGTTCCATGAAGATATTTTGTAAATTTCCTACCTTAAATATATCAAAACCTAATTTTTAAGTAGTAATATGCATAGCTAAGAACTTAATTTGGACAATTTTAAAGGTGATTTTGTCAGTTTTTTTATTTATTTTTTTGCACCTGTGTGTGTGTGTGTGTGTGTGTGTGTGTGTGTGTTATTATTATTGTTACATGACATTTTTTATTTAATTTCAATTTATGTAAAGGTGAGCATACTAATTTAATAGTATTTTACAGTAAAACAGTGTGTATGGTAATTTACAATTTATTTATCTATCTATAAAATCATGGCAGCTATGAGGCAAGGAATGGAAATGGAGTTAAAAAAAGTCTACTCAAGCCAACTAATTCCCATTCCGATCTCCAGCTCTTAACAGTAAGAGAGTGAAATAAATGAGGACCAGCACACATCGGGGAGCAAAGAGAAGCTCGATATGCAACATTACAAATGCAGCTGCATGCCCCTTACTGTCAGGCAGGCACATCCAGATGGGATTACTCGAGATGTGAAGTACCATATCCAGCTCTCAGACTGGAAGGCACAATTAAGAGGGAACTTCTGAACTGCATGGCAAATTGCAATGAGACTCAAAACATTTTATTTTCTGCATAATATTAGGGATTTATGATTAATAATTCATTAAGAGCACGCCTTTCCAGATTAAGACTTCATTTTCACTGGCAGGTTGCAATTGAAGCTATGAGAGAAAGTTTGAGATGGTAGAGAGTTTGATAAAACCACATCCAGAGGTTAGTGCAATAATCTACGATTTCAACCTGTTAGCAATAATATGATGACACTTGAGGCTATCAGAGATTTTTTCCTGTTAACACAAAGCTGTTCTTTGGTTTCTCAGGGAGCTAGAAAGTAGAAAATGGTAGATCAGTCTAAAAAGCTCTGATACTTTTGATAATGGTGTTGCATCAGGAAGTCAATTCTCAGATAAAATTAACAGAATGTGAGACTGTAAAGTCATGTGGATTACATGTGGATTATTGTGATGTTTTTATCAGCTGTTTGGACACCCATTCTGATGGCACCCATTCACATTGGTGAGTAACTGATGTAATGGTAAATTTCATAAAATTATATAGATGAAGAAACAAACTCATCTATATATATATATATGATGGCCTCAGAGTGAATAAATTTTAAGCAAATTGCATTTTTGGGTGAACTATTTCTTGGAAATGTTTTCTCCAAAATGTTGTGAATCCACGAGAACACCGTTTGATAGATTCACCTACAACATTGCAGATAATAAATGCACTACAAATAGAAAGTAAACATGACTAAGATGCATAGACATTTTTTTCAGAGACTGATAATTGAGTGTTTTGCGGCACATTTTCAAATGTCCTTTTATACATATTTGCATTTAAAAAAAGAACAGAGACAGTCCCTCAGGCAGGCCAATGGGAAGGCATTTTCATAACTGCATCCACTGTATAAACCTGCATATTCTTCCCTTAAGGAGCAAATTTTCATCCCTGACCTTTGGCCACACAGATTTAAATGTCTTCCGGCAATGATCCAGTGGTACAACTCTGATAAGTTAAATGACGTGCAATGAAGACTCCCCACAAACAGAGCTCTGCGCCCAGGGCAAGATCTCGGCCTTGGATCACCAATGTGTCCTAATAAATACAGTGCCATTGACAATAAAAGTTCCAGAATTCCTTGCCACATTTTTATTTCAAACTAAAATCTAGTTGAAATTCAACATGCGTGATGCATCGTGAAAACCACTCCAGTACAGTTCTGGAACGGTTCCTGTAAATTCCTGTCAATAGAGTAACCATGCTTGAGGCTAATGCTCTTTGTAAAGAATAAAAAACAGCATAAAAAGAGAATATCTTAAAGATTAATAATCTTAAAGGAATACTCAGTTCAGTACAAATTAAGCTCAATTGATAGCATTTATTCTATAATGTCGATTACCATCAAAGTTAATGTCCACTTGCATATTTTTCTTTATGTATAAAACACTATAATAATGATTTAAACAGCTTTATAGATCAACTAATATCAAATAATTTTAACAGAATAATTAAAGTACTGTTAGAAAATTATAAGCTTCACATTTCTGTATTTAAATCTTTAAAAAAATGCTCTCTACTTACTTTGTAAGTGTAATTTTAGTATTATTTATACACTTTTAATATTTTAAATTAGCTTCTATTTTTCTATTTTCAGTTTCCATTTTAATGTGATTTTAATATTTTTATATTTAGCTAATTATTTAGTAATTATTTTAATGTGGTTGCCAAGACCAATGTAATTAATGTAACTGATATTTTATTTTATTTCAGCTTCATTTAAATTAATACAAACAGTTAGAAATAGTCTTAGTCAACAATAACACTGATTATTTCTGCAAAGAAAAAAAGAAAGAAAGAAAGAAAGAAAGAAAATAACTGACCAGTTGATAAAGCATTACACCACAAACTCTGTGGATTGAGTTTAACCTGTACTGAACCTTGAATATTTCTTTAATGTGCTCCATATGAGAAATCAACTGCATCAACTTTAATTCTCACCACCTTATCAAACCTGTCACAGGTTTTTGATGTCCATGTGCATCTGACCAATGAAGAGCCCCTGAAATTGAGTCAGCAGATCGCGGCGTGAAAGATTCTGATAAGACAGCCATTCATGTAGAAAAATGAGATTTATTGGCAAAGTTCTGAGAAAACCTTCTACACATCAAGGTCAAATGGCAGCCGGAGCTAGATGAGCATCTGTGAGGGTTGGCATACTGCATCTTGCTAAACAATGTGTTTTGGATGTTCATTTATGATTGGATGAAGATACAGTTTGTGTTTAATCCATTGTTGGAGTTGACACACGTTGCCCCCCCGATGCCCATAACTCATTCGTTATCTGCCGAGCTGCCGCCATAAAAAATGTAGAGCGAGCACTTTTGAACAGACTCTTCCGAGATTGACCTGTCAATCCAGTCGGTTCCCTGACATATCAACACCCCTGCTAAAAAACGTGAAGTTAGCCTCTCGATGCATGGCGTCCTAGCTGAAAGTTATCAAGCACACCTTGGAAAAGTGGCACGATGTCCTTCAAACGCCAGGCGTGATCAATGTGCCCAATGACCTGTGCGATCAAACATACTGTGTTGTTTCCAATGTGGTAATGTCATGGAAGACCAATAGCTACCCATGGACGCTTTCTCATCTGCCTGAAGAATCACCCGTTTAGCCGCGAGTTTGTGTGAGATGGTTTACACACAATCCCGTCCATCATAGAGGTCCACTTTTGACCTGACAAGCCATCAAGAATGCCACACAGACATATTTAGCGATATCCCACTGTACATTAGCGTAGTTTAATATGAATACGGACATAATGTGCATTCATTAATTATTTACCTTCTGCCACCCTAGACTGATGTGGAACATTCTGGAGTCTGTCATTACTGTGCCGACATGCAGCTGCTGACAGGACACCAGAGCTTCTGAATCCATCTGTGTCAACAAATCAAGCCTTTCCCAATAATCACAATTGCTTGCAATCCTGCACAAATCTGCTCGCCAACAAAGAGATTTTCCATTTTGTCAAAGAATCCTGATGGCAAGCTGTTGAACATCAGCTTGCTGATTATTATTAAAGGTGCCTGGAGCTTTGTACTGATCAATGGCAAATTTTTCACTTTGATTTATTTGTAGTTTATTATCATTATTTCTGTTTAAAATGTTGCTCAAACTCAAAAACTGCTCTGACACACACACACACACACACACAAAAGCTCAGAAGTAGCTTTACAGATTTTTCTGATTAAATTTGGTATGGAGGATGTAACAAACCTTCTGTACTGCAGGAGGCAATAGAGTTACCCTCAAAAGACCACCAAAGATATACATACTGTACTTAGGTTTGAGAATGACTGAGCTAAACAAAGAGAGAACAAAACATTTAATGGATGAAAAAAAATTATATCAGTTTTCCTTTTTAGAGCAAAATTAATGAAGGCATCAGTTCCACTATTTTTGTCAACAATAAACCTTTTTCAAAAGTTAGTACACTTGTTAGAAATTAGTGCATGCGTGCAAACAGTGTCAGTGAAGAGTTTGAGAGGAATTATGAGACGTGATGCATGAACATCACTTTTAAACAGAATATTTTTGTCTGAAGCTTCCAAGCAAGCTGTCATTTTCCCTAATTACCCAAAAAGTGTGAAAATATTATCTAATTGTGTGTATTTAGCATGCTCACATAAAATAAAATAAAATATCAAGCACTTGTCTGACACTGTTGTCTCCTTGGTAAACAAGTGTACCAACTTTTTGGAGAGACAAAAAAAACTCTACTTGCAACAAAAATTGTTAATTGTTAAAAGTTGAATTTGGCTACAAATTAAAAAAAAATGTATACAAATAATTTTCACAATCTTTGTTTAGCTCAGTCTTTCTCAAACTGAAGTATGCCCATTGATGTACATGCTGTACATTGATGCCTCATTAGTGTCTGTTTCTTCTGGGCCTTGAACGTGACCGATGCGTTGCTGTCTATGAAGGGACAGAAAGTTCTCGGATTTCATCAAAAAATATCTTAATTTGTGTTATTAAGAAGAACGAAGGTCTTACCAGTTTGAAAAGTTATGAGGGTGAGTAATTAATAACAGAATTAACATTTTTGGGTGAATTAAATAATTTAATAAAAAAAATTTAGGAGCAACATTGCAGACACCCAAATAATAATAAAAAATACCAAAGATATGTGAAAAACTCCACCACCACAGGCAATAAGCAGCACACTGATTATTTAACAAAAGATGAAAGTGTGTAGAAAAAAGGAAAGCAGTTCTTCCTGAACAGTCTTCCAGCAATCGCCAGTGCTACAATGATTCTCATTTCCTTTGCAAAATTAAAATGTTTACTCTGATTACACCTCCTTTGGAGTGGAAAAACAAGACAGCGCCAGTCGAGAAGGAGGGATCCCACTATGCGCAATGGCATTCTCGCAGTTTTGTGTGACTGATGAAAGCAGCACTGTAGCCGTCACAGCGTACTCGGCGCACCCATGCCTGCATGTCTGTCTCCCGGCAGCTCTTCATTAGCCACCTGCCTGTGATCAGACTTCCACTCTACCTGTCGTCTGCTCCGCCAGCCTTTCAAATGCCAGCGATACGGTGGCAAGAAAGACCTACTTACCTACCTACTAACTCATCATTATGTCTAGCTACATCTGAGATTTCTTTTCTGCCGTTTAAACCGAGGAAGCACATTATATAATTGGCCAGGCGACTGAGTCTGCGGTCTGTGTTTTCAGATGACATGGAAGAAGAAAGTGTTTTGCATAAAACAAGAAAACATCCCACTTTGCATCTCCAAGACATTCCTCGGAGTATACGTAGGTTGTTATCCGAACAGATATGTGCATATTTGTGTTGACATGATACACATTTGGCATACAATTATCACATTTAGCTGTGCGCCCCCCCCCCCCCCCCCCCCCGTAAATGTTTCATAAATACATTAGCACTAATGATTCTTGATGAAATGTGATTAAATCTTTCTTCTCCACCGTGGCAGTCTTATGACTTTTTCCCTTTCTGCTATAAAGGGTGGATTTTAATATAAACATAATGCCTCCCACACGATTACTTACACAAGCGTCCCGCACAAGATGAATAGTCATGACACATCCTTATCTTAAACAAAAAATAAGTGGTATTCTGTGCTGATAATGCTAACTTATATTAAACATGACTTACGTTACCCCTCAAATGCAGATGGATGGAAATCCCTACTGCAAACAGCGACATCCTGTCTGGGCCTGACAAGCCCTGTCAGCCCCTTTGAAAAGGGATGTCAGAACAAATAATGGTGTAGGCTAGAGGAACAAGACTAGACCTTAAAGAGTGTCAAACTGGTTTCACCCATCTGTCATTGGTGGTTCAGTCCTGCCTCACTCTCACACCACTGAGCTGTTCGGGATGCTCAAAGGTCAATGGCAAAGAGCTACTGGAAGAGTTCTCATGATCAAAACAATATGAACTTGAAAAACTTGAAAAAGTTTAACTTTAAGGACTTAAAGTGTCATGTGGTGCAACTAATTTAAATCTATTAAAAGGTGCAGTCAATTAAAAATTAAAAAATTAAATAAAATATTTTAAAGATTTATTTTCCTTATTTTTTTATTTTTTACAAATATTAATACAAATAGTATTATTATTAATATTATTATTATTATTATTATTATTAATAAAGAATTTATTATATTATTTTTAATTTAATAATTTAATTTAATAGCAGTTATTAAGATTGATGTGCTATGGAATTGGTAAAATGTGCTTAAAAAAAATATATATATATATATATATATATATACATATACACACAGGTGCACTGTAGGGGAAATAGGTTATGCTCAGGAAGAACAAAGAGGGACATTGCAGATGAAAAAAAAGGTGAAATTAGCTCAGGAAAAATGAACATCAGTCTCCTGAGCAAAGTCAGGGAATGAAAAGAGAGCACATGGCCGTCTATCATTCTGGGCCAGTTTACAGCAGCATAAAGTAAGCAGTGATGCATAATTCATCTCTCATGTTGACCCCTGTCTGCTGACCCGGCAACACACAGAAACCACACCCATGATGGATGCTCGCTTAAGTCATCTATTGGCACAGTTTTGCCAGAGATAAACTCTGTAATTAATGTCTTAATTTTGTTATCTCTCATTTATTTCCATGGCATAGAGGTGACTCTTGCTGCAGATGGAGAACAATGGGCATCTGAGGAGACAAGCTTTTGGCAGAAATAACAATACCATCATCCATCATAACATGCTGAGAGTTAGCAGACTACAATCGGCCAGTGGTGGACCTCCTGGGACGGAGCAGAGCCTGAAATAAGCAAACTTTACTCTACAAGAGCACAAAGGAACATACATTGGAGTAAATCATATGTGCCTGCTGTTATTATGGGTGGAATATGGCTGAGGACCAGTTCCTGAGAACTCACAAACAGCTTACAAAACAAGTCCATCAAGAAGCAGAGTACTAATCAACTGGTATGACAATACTCAAATAATGCTCGCAAAGATGATGTTTGTGTGAATATAAACATGTAAAGTGATTAAAATATGCAGATTTTTAGTCTAACTTTCAAATTAGCTTGTTCCCTGTCAAGGGAACTTCGAACTGTGTCCTCTAGGGGTCGCTTTGGGGGAACACCTAGTCGTGACCCGTGTCTGAAGCATACTTTGAAAAATGCCAACGTGTTGGCCGGCGACAGCCTCTGACGTCACTACCGGCGCGACTATAAATACGCGCCCGTAGGACCCATCACTTATCTTCTTCGTCTTCATTGACTGTTTTGTTTTAAGCGTGCATCTGAGAAATGACCAAAACGGTAAGAGCGATCTATCATTGTTATCATGGCATCCACTAGCAAGGCGTTTAAACAGTGTGTGCATCCATGTCAGCGTTATTTGACACCTGATGACACACACAGTCTTTGCGTCTCTTGTTTGGGCAAAGAGCACGCGCGATGTCCTTGAGGGTGCAATCTGCGTGCACTGCGAGTGTTCACTGAAGTTCCTACCTCCACAGCAGCGCGCGAGCACGGCGCTATTAGCAGCGCATGCGCAGCTCGTGATCAGCTCTGTGAACTGTTTCATCCTGTCAAAGAGTTACTCAAGATGTGACGGAGCATGTGCTTTGTTGAACGAGATCGAGAGATCTTCTCATTCGTGAATGAGCTGAATTAACTGATACATCTTGTTTATGAACGAAATGAATGAGTATACAGGGTCAGTGAGCCAAGCATGTAAATCTCGATCAGCAGATAAAAAAGCGCAAAGCGGAGCTGTGCAGATATGCTTGTTTTCATATTTAGCATACAGAACATAACTCCACATTTAATCCCCGATTAATGTGAATATTATATATGAAGTGTCTGACCAAACAATTAAAATGTTAATTATGCAAGAAAACCTTGTGCTATGTTCATCTGAACAACTTATTTAAACTATTTAATGCGATTATGAACACATATTATTAAAGCTAAATCAGTTTACTAAAGCCACTAATGCAGCCATCTCGCTGTAGTGTTTTTTTGCTGCTTGCGTGAGGAGAAAAATACACAGGCGTCCATAGGGAGGCACTGGAAGCGTGCATTGCACACACCAACATGAAATACGTCTCTTACAAATCTGGAACGCATTCATTCTTTGAAGTATCGATACTAATAAATTTAGGAATCGTGACGTTTTTAATTTCCGAGAATCACGATACTTTTGAAGTATCGGTGCACCGTGCAACACTAATATACATGACTGTATTTTTGAGAAAAAAATTGTTATGCGTGGTTAGTGAAAAACTAAAAATGTTAAATCACCTGAATAAGGCAATAAAACACATAGAGAACATTGGTTCCCGGGACTTTTGAGAACTGGAGCTTGTAGCCTAGAATTTTTCTTTCTAAATTATGTGAAAATCGTCTTGTTTATTCGCTCACAGAAAACAATATATTAATTTAAATTTTCTAAGACACTTTTTGTTGGTAAAAGTCATATGCGAGTAGGCGTCAACTATCATGAATATCATTGTGATTTACACCTGAGAAGACAAAGGCCTGCATAATGAGCTGCATAATGAGCCTCTCTGTCATCTGTGCCACTGAGAGGGAAGAGTTACAAGAAAGAATATGAGGACAAAATAAATCTATATAATTTTATGTTTGTAGCTTATTAAGAATATATTTAATTATCCCACAACATAATTTAATATCCACTTGGGGGAGCAGTTAAACAGTTTATCAGGAACAATCAAAGCTAATTTTTTGCATCATTACTCCAGTCACACAATCCTTCAGAAATCCTTTTAACAAACTTATTTTCTACAAAAAAAAAAAAAAGTATTGTTATTATTATTATCATTATTATTAATGTTGAAAAGAGCTGAGAATATTTTTTCAGGTTTTTAGGGGGGATAAATTAAAAGAACACCATTTTTTGTTACAGTTACATTTATTTGTTACATTTATATTATTTACATCAAGCTTTTGAATGGTATATATTGTGTATTGTTATTGAAACTTCATAATGTTTCACTTGATTATACATTTAGTCAGGAATTATAGTTTGGAAAAAGTCTTTGGAAAAAGTCTAATTAGTAAAATGTTTACACGTTATGTGAAAACTAGGTCATGAATCTCATTGTGATTTACACCTGAGAAGACAAAGGCCTGCATAATGAGCCGCATAATGAGCCTCTCTGTCATCTGTGCCACTGAGAGGGAAGAGTTACAAGAAAGAATATGAGGACAAAATAAATTTTATATAATTTTATGTTTGTAGCTTATTAAGAATATATTTAATTATCCCACAACATAATTTAATATCCACTTGGGGGAGCAGTTAAACAGTTTATCAGGAACAATCAAAGCTGACTTTCAAACTAATTTTTTGCATCATTACTCCAGTCACACAATCCTTCAGAAATCCTTTTAACAAACTTATTTTCTACAAAAAAAAAAAAAAAGTATTGTTATTATTATTATCATTATTATTATTATTATTAATGTTGAAAAGAGCTGAGAATATTTTTTCAGGTTTTTTAGGGGGGATAAATTAAAAGAACACCATTTTTTGTTACATTTGTTACAGTTACATTTATTTGTTACATTTATATTATTTACATTAAGCTTTTGAATGGTATATATTGTATATTGTTATTGAAACTTCATAATGTTTCACTTGATTATACATTTAGTCAGGAATTATAGTTTGGAAAAAGTCTTTGGAAAAAGTCTAACTAGTAAAATGTTTACACGTTATGTGAAAACTAGTACAAGTAAATAAATAAATAAAAAGAGACTTACTTATGTTTATGATCTCTGCTGAATAAAGTGCTTCATTTTTTTTTGAGGAAATCCATTTCTCAAATCTTCAACCACATCACATCTTTTTGGGGTGAATTATGTCTTATTCCTATCATCGCGAAGCAAACAGTAAAATAAAAGAACTTGAAGAACAGTCTCGCTGCTTTTTCTTCTGTGTGGGCGTATTCAAGCCGCGCGCTTCAGTTTGAATCTGAATAGCGTGTTCAGTGCAGGGGCGTGGTCACATTAGATATAATGAAGGGAGACTTGAAAAACGGACATTGCGTTGTTTTCATATGGATTACTTTAACACAGAATATCTGTTTTCGGCAGCACTTGTTTAGTTTAAAAGTAGACATGTCAAGCTTTCTATAGATATCTCTCTCATGTCTCTTCGTTGAGTATTGACTGAGTTACAGTTCATTTTAAAGACGTGTTTGTAAATGAAGATCAGCGCAGACAAAGGCTGCAAACAGCACACCTTGTTTGTTATCTTTATTTTATAAGTGCACAAAGTTTTGTTGTTATTATGTCTGTATCCAAAAAAAAGTAGATCCTTTACAGATTCGATTGATGTATTGCTCTTATCTGTACGATTAAAACTAAAAGTGTAATTTAAGTTCTTTTTGTGGGTTATAAGGAGAAAATGACTCATAACGCGTATCCGCGTTAATCGACTCCAGAGGGTTAAAGGAATCTTTCGTGATTCCAAGCCTTCAGCTCTACCCCAGGCCGAGGCCCTACAGGTAAGTTGGGTATGTAGCTTAGGCCTTTGGCCATAAGGGATAATGTCATGGACAGCGTCTAACCGTCCCAGGGGCGACTCGCAGTGAAATGGTACACTGTAAAAAAGAAAAAGTTAGTTCAACTCAAATTTTCAAGGCAACCGACTGCACAGAATTTTTGAGTTGAAGATATCAACTTAATTTTTTAAGTTTTGAAGAACTACAATTATTAAGTTGCGTCAGCTAAGTTTTTCAAGTTCTGACAACTAATTTTTTTTAATTCAAGTTACTGGAACTTTCAAGTCTGTAAAAACGTACTATTTTGAGTTCGAATTACCATCCTCTGTAATAACTTACTATTTTGAGTTTAAACTACCCTCCCCCCTTCCCCCCCCTCCCCCATTAAATCATACACTGACAATAAACCAGTTAATTTATGCATGTTTATTTGAACGACTTTGCTTTACAATTCCACAATGTAAACAAGTAATAAAGCAAATACAGGTTTCAGTACCATAATATGGGCAGTTTTTTTTCTTGTTGAGACCTTACAAATAATGCAATATTGCAGAAATGTGTCCCAGCTGAAAAAGCCAAATTATCTGAACTTTCTGAATGATCTGAACTTTGAAATTAGCCAAAAATGCAAACATGCAGGCTATAACAGTAATGGTGAAACACAGCTTGCTTACTGAACAATCAATACCGTAGTCTCTTGACAGTAATATGACAGCTACACAAAATATTTGTTTTTAGTTCAAATAAAGCACTTGTGTCCAGAGAAAATAAGGCACATGTCAATAAGTTGGGGAAATCAAAAGGAACAACATAAAAACTATAAGGTGGTCTATGTGAAGACTTACAAAATATCCAAACATAATAAATGAACAGACATGATAAAAGAAATCTTCCCCATGGATACTTGACACACCAGCAAAGATGCAGACTATAACAGCAATGCTGAAACAAAGCTTGCTTCAACTGAGAAACAATCAATAGTCTCGTGACAGTTATATGACAGCTACAAATAACAGATTTGTTTTTAGTCAAAATAAAGGAACAACATAAAAACTATAAGGTGGTCTATGTGAAGATTTACAAAATATCCAAACATAAATGAACAGACAGGATAAAATAAATCTTCCCCATGGAAAATGAATCACTGGTTTAACAGCTTGGTCTTGAAGCTCCGGACACGCTGTGAGCAATTGGTGGACATTTCCATGAAAATGTGCTGGATAGTTTCAAAGGTATACCTGATGTCTTTTGGGAACTCCATGTTGAGGCTATAAAGCAAGCCAAAAAGATACGCAAGTGCAGTCGGGGTGTCTGGGATGTCTTTCAGGACAATGGTTTCCTCCAACACAAGGGCAATATTAATGACTGCGTCGTCATCATCATCAAACACTGTGAGGACCCCCATCTTGATGCCTTTCACCTGTTTGTCATCTGCATCAGTTGCCTGACAAAACAAAAACACTACTGAAATAATGTCCTGTAATAAAATAGTCAATAAAGAGTGATGTCTATTTGTGTATGGCCTCTTTGCTATACAACACTACTAAAAGCTGAAGGTCTTCCAAGCTGCACTCACCAGGCATCTAGAGAAAAGCTTCTCAGTATTCTCCCGCAGAAATATGGGAAGACCTTCCACAGCTGCCTGTCTGCGATGACTTGTGATGTCAGATGTCTGTTTTGGAAGAATATAAAGACAAACAAATACTTTTGTTTAGCTCTGTGAAATGTACTTGTGCATGTGCACTTGTGCTTGTTCCATTTGTATTCCCATCACTACAATTGTGAATGTAGGCAGATTAAATAATTGCAGGCTCTGTTAGTTTGTTAGTGTTTCTTTTTGTCTTTTAAGGATAAGTTCACTAGTTTAACGAACACTCAACGAACCCCACTAACCAATCAGTTAGGGTTGATTTAAAGACAGGTTTGTGAATGCATGTAGCTAGCCATTCTGAAGCATGGCAGTTCTAAATTCTAAATCAGCTCAAGACTGGACCAATAGTCAAAATTCTGGTGTCAAACACTATTTCATCAACCCAGAGAGGGGCCTCAAAGTGCAAAATCGTGAACGTATCCTTTAAATATAACTGTATTAAATAGTCAATCAAGATGGAACTCGCTCACCAATGTAGCTGATGCAAAAAAAATAATTAAAAGAAAACTCCGGTGAAAAATGAACCTAGGGGTAATTAACACATGGTTACCGGGTAGATCGTTCTCTGGGATGCGTTTTCATGATAATCGAATATAAAGAGTCTTATCTTTAATAACAGATTAGCTTATAACGCTAGTATATGGGGCAGAGAGTAAGTTAAAGTAAATCGATAGTTAATACCACTAACAACGCTCAAAATAGCCTCACACTACCACGGTAGCATAATGACAGCAGCCACCCAGAAAAACAGTCTCGACAAGTCGAGCGACGAATGCCGTGCTACGCGATATGAACTGTGACTTCCTCAGTGTTATTTTTTTTTTCTCTGTTGAGTTCAGTGCTTTCTTCCGGAAACAACGGACCATATGAGATTCCAAGTCACAGTTCATATCACTTAGCACGAGACTGTTTTTCAAGATGGCTGCTGTCTGTATACGCGTAATGTACTGTCTTTATAAAGTATCTTATTATTAAACTGTTTGTACACGTACAAAGTTCTCAATGCTTCGGTTTGCATGTAAGGACCCTCATTATGCTACCGTGGTAGTGTGAGGTTATTTTGAGCGTTGTTAGTGGTATTAACTAGCGATTTACTTTAACTTACTCTCTGCCCCATATACTAGCGTTATAAGCTAATCTGTTTTTAAAGATAAAACTCTTTACATTCGATTATCATGAAAACGCATCCCAGAGAACGATCTACTCTGTAACCATGTGTTAATTACCCCTAGGGTCATTTTTCACCGGAGTTGTCCTTTAAGTTATTACATCAAAAGTGCAAAGTGCTAGCTTGGTAGTTCCTTCTTGATTAATGCTTTAAATATTAGTGGACAAACTGAATAAAAGGCCTTGTAGTCAATATAACAACCTGTTTGTCAAGCATTTCCAAAAGGGTTTCCATCTCTCGACTAAAGGCGCCCTTCCTGGCACGATACAATTTCAACAGACGAGGGGTGAACATCTCAAGGGCAGCTTTAAATGTTCCCATCAGGTCCTTGGTGGTCACACGAGTGAACTCTTGACAAATCTGAATGAAATGAAAATACAACAAGCTGATAGTGTGATTTCATTGTTATAATTAAGACAGCAAACTCAAAGCCATGATACAAATGAACCTACATACACTATTATGAAAAAAACATAACACAAATGTAAACAAATGCACCAAGTTCAAGAAAAAAAAAAGATGCCTTACCTGTTCTTCAAGAAATAGACCGGGCCACCTCTCCAGAACCTCTGAGACCATGGGCTCCATCTCTACAATCTCCATTCTCCTAAAGGAGAATGTCATGTCCATCTTCTGTTTGATGAACTCCATGTCCTTGTTTTTCTTTTTCATGGCTTCAACCAGGGAAGACCTCAGGTCTTCCAAGTCATCCTCATTGTAGCTTTCAGGATGATCTGGTACATGGTTGACCTCACCTCGTTTTGGTTTTTTTTTTAAGGAAAACCTTCCCTCCGGACCACCATCCCCATCATCATCATCTCTTCTTCGCCTGTTGACACCATGATCATCCACCTCCTCCCTTCTTGATCTCCTGTTGACACTAACCTCATTACATCCAGCTTGACGTAGTTTTGATCTGTAGTTCCCCATCTTGTACTTTATGCTGGTTGTCCATCCCGCATATCCAGTACCACCACCAGGCTCTTTGAGGCAGGGATGTTTGTTGACAAGTTCAGCAGCAACAGAATCAAACTCATGTTTTTCAGGGTAGGCTTTCACAGAAAATATTTCTTGTGCCAACTTGTCCAGAATCTCTTTTTTCACATCTCTGGTTACATGTAAACCCTTCCCTGATATTTCAAACGTGTCATTCCCCTTGCGGAGTATCAGTTCAACATCATATGAGAATGCTGGTACTGGGAATGGAATGGGCCACTGTGAAACGTTCCTCCTATATGTCCGCACAACTGAAGATGAGCTGTGGATTGAGTCTGGAGATCCAATGATGGCTGTGTCAAGGGAAGAGATAGAGGATGACCGAGTTGGTGTTGGAGGTGGTGGTGATGGCATGTCCTCATTGCTCCACAGAATATGCAAGACAGCCTTTTCTGAAGGTAACTCTGCTATGTCAATCAGGTTGCAAACTGCCTGGCCAAAGTCTGAGTCTTCATACTGTATACAGAATTCACCCACAAGTTCAAATTTTTGACGCAGTTCATTGTACAGTTCCTCTAAAGTTTCTGGAGCTTTGGTCAGACGAATCTTACGGACGAGTTTGGGATTTATGTGGACCAGAAGCAACAAAGCCTGTGAGGACAAAAGAAGAACAGATATTTGCATGACACTTTAAACTGAAGTCATATACAGTCATGGCCAAAAGTATTGGCGCACCTCAAGAATTGTTGGTTCTTAAGCAAAATGTGCACACTATTGAAGTTTTTTTTGATAAAATAACCAAAGCAGGATGTTTTCAATAGCTCAACACAACTGAAACAACAATTGGTTGCGCCAAATGTAACAGAATATATCACCAAAATACTACGGGAAGTGAATACTGCATGGTCGAAAGTATTGGCACCCTTCACAAATGTCTTTTGTCGTGATAAAAGCACACATTCTAATGGACAAAAATCTCCAGTTTACTCACTATACATATCTGTTGGTTTATATGGACAGTATGAGGTTTTCTTCAAGTAGAATCGAGTTTATTATCCTTTAGAAATGGGCTTATAATTTTGAGTGCCAATACATTTGACCATGCAGTATTCACTTCCCACAGTATTTTGGTGATATTTTGTGTTGAATTTGAGGAAACCAATTTTTGTTGTTTCAGTTCTGTTGAGCTATTGAAAATACCCTGGTTTGGTTATTACATAAAAACACCTTCAAACGTGTGTGAGTTTTGCCCGGAAACCAACACATCGCGAGGGGAGCCAATACTTTTGGTCATGACTGTACCTTGAACACTTAAAATCAAGTCAAAATTATGTAATAATTACACATGACAAAATTACGAAAACATACAAACAGAAATGTACTTACCATTTCAATTTACTGCAGTAGCCAAGCCCTTGGGGTCACCATCAAAGTTCTTGCAACTTGGTATGCAGCCAATGGGTGATAGTCGTTCAAAGTCTCTGGATCCAGGATCTCTAAATCTGAGTGACAGTTATCAATGAGTTGGTAAGACCGATAATGTTCCATGTACCAAGATGATAACCTTGTGGTGACAAAATACACTTTCCACCACTTGTCCACCAATATGTGTAGTATTCTAAAGAATTCTGGCAGTCCACTGCATTCACCCGCAGACACTATCATGTCCCTCACATACTGGGTCCCATACAAATGTACTTCTTTGGCAAGAGACACATCATCTTCATTTGGGTACTTCTTTTCTAGTACTGTCCTGAGCTTTTCATCTAAAGATGATATTTTCACTCTATCTACACTACCAACATGCAATTTTGGCTTGAACAATTGCTGTGTGTCAAGAAGATATGCCATGAGCTGTTGATGCTTAGTGGAAAGGGTGAGTAGTACATTCTTAAAACAGTGAGCATCATTTATTGCCTGTTTGAAAAAACTATGCTTAGACTCAAATCTAAACGTCCACAGATCCACTAATGGCCCAAAGCACCGTGTGAGATGCACATAGTGATCAATGAAGTGATGCTTTGGTTTCAAATTAAATTCAGGAAAGGTGTCAGTGAGTAACTGTCGATGGTCAGACAATTTATTCTCTAAGTAACATAATGTTCCCTCTGATAACGTAGTAGACACCGTAATCTCCACGATCTCTTTAAGGTCCATTAAAATTTCCCATGACTGCTCTTGTTCAGGTATATAGTTCCCAATCAAGAGAGGTAGCAAACGTAAAAGTGCCCAGTTTTCATGTCCGTTACCGTTTACCCTTCCAGATGCAAGGCTTGTCTTTGTAATTGCCTGTGGCTTGTTGACCAAATCAGAGAATTTGTATGGAAACTGTTTTATGCGGTTATTCAGTCCATCGAATGTAATGAAACCTTTTCTAATCAATTCTTTCAAACACAAACTTAACTCCACTGCGACAACACCTTCAAATAGATCATGCAAAAGATCAGGTGGAAATCCAGTAACTGGGTGGAAGAAAGACAACTTACTTAAAGCACAGGACGATTTAACACCATTCACACATGGCTTAGGCTTATCACTCAACTTGAGTTGTTCCACAAAAGAATTGTGTTGCGTCACAGTTCTAAGTGTAAAGTTCCTTGGCTCACAATTTCCAATTTGGTCTCGACTGATGCAACAAAATCTGCAGAATTTTTCGACATTGAAGGCTTCCTGAAAACCTGCTAAGCTATGTGCACCAAGGTTATCAGCACAGACACAGAACACTGTTCCCTTTACAAACGTATCTAGAGCCTCAATATACACTCCTTTCTTTTCAAGAAATCCAAGATCCTTAATCAAAGGATAAAGAAAGGCATCATACCCAAATTGTCTGACATCGACAGTTTTTCCAAGACAAGCCAGTTGAATTAGGGGGAGAGTAGAGCGAAACTTGCTTGGTAAATTCAACAAAATCCAATAGACAGCAGTAATTTTATGGATTTTTTTTGAAGACCCCAAAGGATTACATAGTTCCAGGTCATCTATGTAAAGTCCTATAGAGATACTTGCATCTTGCACACCTAGAAGACCATTGTCTTTGTAGTACTGTCCGTCTCGAAAAGAGCAAAATTGACCTGGGTTGTCCCCCTGACTAAACACCAACTTCTCCACAAAATCTGGCTGTCTCAACAAAGTTTCAAGAACCTGGATGATTGAAACATAAACAAATGTTTGTTTATGGGTTATTTTATATGTATACTCAGTAGGCTGAATTACAGGGAACTTATCTTTAAAAAAAAGATTTCTCCTGTGATCTGTGGCCAATGCACCCTTTCCTTGAGTGCTTACAATTAATGGATTTGTTTCCAAGACAGCATCATTAATCTTATGGAGAACACTATCATCTAATTCAATGCCGTGTTCTGCAAGCACTGCTTTGATACCTTGTTGAGAGTGGGATTTTGAAAGATGTAAAATGTCATTAAACCCCTCAACTATTTTCTGTACAGCGTGTCTACTAACATGTAATTCAGTTTGCATACGTAGAAAAAATCCAGCAGTCCTGTGTTCAAGAGTCTCAACATCTACATACTCCTCCTTTTCTTGGACATCTGAATTTCCAGAACTACTTGGAAGTGTATCTTCCTCACTACAGATACCTAATGGTTGGTCAGAGGAATCTGTCTCAATGGACACAGGTTCATTTTCTAAGTCTGAACCTCTTAAACAGGTTCTGATATCACCATGCTTGTGTTTCCTACTTTTGTGTGAACTAAAAGTCTTTAGATTGTTTGCTTTAAAACTACATCTCAAGAAGGGGCAACACACAGTCTCGTGTTTTTTTAAATGACGTCCAAGGTGTGTGAAGAAAGACTGCTGCGTGCAGATTTCCCGGAATTCACATAGTTCACAAAAAAAGGTGAATTTATCTTGTATTTTGGCTGTCCTGCAATGTGATCTGGTCAAATGTGACTTTAAGGCGCCAGGTGTTTTAAAAGTACATACACAGTCACTGTAAACACACGGCCAGTAAGCTCCTCTTCCGTGCCTGAACCGATGGTGCCTAAGCAGACGCTCTTGACTGGCGGTAGCAAAGCTGCAGAAGCGACACTTCATAGAAAACCTAGCACAAAAATAAGAGGAGAAAATTAACACAGTGACATACTTCGCAACCGTTCACATTAATGCTGTTGAGCTTCAGGGTTAAAACACACAAAGGTAGGGCTGGGTATTGTTCAAAATCTTTCGATCCGGTGCCAATTTCGATACCTCAGTTTCGATACCGGTTCCTAACGATACTTTTTTTGATAGCAATTTTATGAAATCCATTTTAACAAGATTACATAACACATTATCTCAGAAAAACTTTGGTTTATTTTTTCAGTTTGACTCATGCTCCTTCGCCAGTGCACAAAGAAACAAAAAAAGCACAAAGGAACAAAAAATGTTTATAAAGAGCTCATGCTCACCAAATACAAACAAAAATAAATAAATACAGTAAAACTTGTAATTTTGTGAAATAGTATTACAATTTAAAATCTTATTTAAATATATTTAAAAATGTAATTTATTCCTGTGATGTCAAAGCTGAATTTTCTAAATCATTACTTCAGTGTCACATGACCCTTCAGAAATATGAAAACAGTTTACTGCGTAATGTTTTGGAAACTATGATAAATTTTTTCATGATTCTTTAATGAATAAAAAAATCCAAAAGAACAGCATTTTTTTAAAAACTTAATATTTTGTAACATTAGACATGTTTTAATGTCACCTTTGATAACTTTAATGCATCCTTACTGAAAAAAATTCTGACTAACCAACACATTTTTGTGTTGTGTACATTTTGTGTTGTGTGCCAGTGTACATTCAGTAGGTTATTATTTATTGCAATATAAACACTGTCAAAGTGATCAACAAGGCATTTCTTCATTTACCAGTCGAAGACGGAGCAACTTTCTGCTCTTATGTTTACTCCGTGCACTGTCAAGGTCTTTATACCCACACTTTTATTCGATCGACTTTTCCACATCTTTAAGGTATATTGTGTGTGTGCTTGCGTCTCATATGAATGTGTGCTTGTGTCTCATATGAATATGTGCGCGGAGAGAGAGAGTGTGTGTGTGTGTGTGTGTGTGTGTGTGTGTGTGTGTGTGCTCGCGTCTCATTGAGTATGTGCGCGAGTTTGTGCTGGCGTCTCATATAACTATGCGCGTGGAGAGTTCGTGCGTGCGCGCGTCTCATAGGCTCAATCCTGTTCCTGTCGATCGACTGTCCTGCACAGTTCATATCCAACCCTAATCAAACACACCTGAAAAAACCAATTAAGGTCTTCAGGATCCCTTGAAAATGAAAGGCAGGTGTGTTTGATTAATGTTAGATGAACTGTACAGAACAGTCGATCGGCAGGAGCAGGATTGGGCTGCGTGTATGTGCGTGAGCGACATTATGTGTGTCGTTGTGCATTTCATATTTGTTTGAGCATTGACGTTGACGAGTTAACTTCTCGGCACCCAGCCCTACACAAAGGTTGCATGCTAGAAGCTATATCTATCTAGTTAACTACCATATCAAATCGAAGTTTTGCATCACAGTTTTAGCAGCACGTTAGTTCTAACGTTACCTTGGTTGCAGCGCATGGTCACGAGCAGTAATGTGAATAACCGCCGACGGTGCTTCGGTTTGATATGAGCAAAGCAGACGTGTATAAAAAAATGCCATAATGCCATCGAGAATAACAAACATATCTTTCAATTAATATGTGGACAATAATTATATTGAGATTAGCTGTTCAAAATAAGCTATCTTATCTATTAGCTATAGTGGGGGATTTTGTATTGCCATAAACGCCTCGTCTGGTTATGATTTATCGATTTTGTTTCCCACAATGACATGTAATACAAATACCAAATGCATATAACATTACATATTCATATGATTAGCTTACCTGTTAGAAGGGATGTCTCTTTTCAACAAAGACGTCAGGGAAAGTTACCGCTGGCGCTGGCATCGTGACAAAATGGCGGACGCAAAACTTTCAAACTGTCGAAGGGAGCTCCTGGGAAAATCTTTGGAAACCCCGTCGCAGCCGGTTGCCATGACAAATTTCAAATGAGCATGCGCAGATAAGTTGACCTCACTCTAACTGCGTGTCAACTACAACTTCAAAATAAAATCAACTCAATGTATTAAATAAGATGAACTTTTCCTCAGAAACGTCTGAAAGTGAGTTCAAGTGGCTTACAACAGATAGTTCAAGTTCCAACTAGCAACTTTATTGTCAGTGAATGCAAAAATCTGAGTAAGGTGAACAATTTTGAGTTGTCGTTTTTACAGTGTAGAGTTGGTACTTAGTGTTTGCCATGATTCTGGCCTGCACTCCCCTCAGCATGGCGGCATGGGTATACTGTTCCCCAAAGCGACCCCTAGAGGACGCAGTTCGAAGTTCCCTTGACAGGGAATGTCTCAGGTTACGAATGTAACCATGGTTCCCTGAGAGGGAACGAGACACTGCGTCCTCTAGATCCCTGCCATGTTTCGGACGCAAGCTTCACGAAGAAGATAAGTGACGGGTCCTACGGGTGCGTATTTATAGTCTCGCTGGTAGTGACGTCAGAGGCTGTCACCGGCCAACACGTTGGCGTTTTTCAAAGTATGCTTCAGACACGGGGCACGACGAGGTGTTCCCCCAAAGCGACCCCTAGAGGACGCAGTGTCTCGTTCCCTCTCAGGGAACCATGGTTACATTCGTAACCTGAGACGTTTTTCATTCTTAGTCTTAAATATTTATAATAACAACAGTATACGGTTTATTTATTTGCTTTTAAAAAAAGAAAGGGATCTTAAAATCATTCAGAAACAATTAGGCTTAAAGTTTAGGAATGAAACAACATAATTTGAATTAAAAAAAAAGTAATTAAATGTGATGAAACATTTTTTCAGAGAAAGATATTTTTCAGTTCTGCTTCGTTTGTTTCTTTTTTTCTTTTTTTCTCATTTACATAACATTGGGCAAAATGATAGCTGGTAAAAATGTAATAACTCGAGTACATTTACTGCCATGCTGAAACAAATATTTCAAAATATTTCTAAAATAGATTTCAAATTATTAGGTATTTCTAAAACAAGTATTTATTAAAATACTTCTAAAAGGTATAATTTGATTCACAAATAAATCATCTGACAATTCTTTCAATTAATCAAAACAACAATAAACAAATTAAAACTTCTGTCATCTTCATGAAATTAAATAGTTGTTACAGGAACTTAAACTCACAAGCTGTTTTATTATTTTGAAACAATTAAAAGGATGATTAAATACAGTAAAGTTTGGTAATAAAACATTAGTTTCAATAGTTTGGAGTCTGAATCGAATTTGATAAGATAAAAATCTATTTTATTGTAGTATAAGTATAAATAAATAATTTTACCTAATGAACAAATTACTTTCATGAGCAATACATTTTATTAAATTAAAATAAAAAAAGATTACCAAAAAATTACCTGCATTGTTATTTTATATCAATAAAGGTATTTTAATGAATAAAAAAAATACAAACTCAGGACTTTGAATCAGTCTGATGAACCCATCATTGAATGAAAAATTCACATACAGAGACATGTAAAGAACAATTAAATAAATATGACCATGCCATATATATATATATATATATATATATATATATATATATATATATATATATATATTACTATGTTGCAACAAAGCATCAAACCCTAGAACTGCTACTGCATGTTTACAGTACTTTTAGATTTTTTCAGTAATGGATTACTTGTTCAGTAAAAGTACTAAAGCCATCCTGAATACCCAACTCTAATTCATATGCAGCTCCTTTGGTTCATACAGAACAAGGATATGTTCACAGTGTGTCCTGTGAATTTGCTTCTGCACTTAATCTTTTTTTCCAATTTACAGGTAAGTTAACAGAGCCATCAAGCAGAAGCTACGTGGGTTAAGAAAGTGATAGCCATGCTCGGGAACGGCCAAATGCAATCACTGACTGCAGCACAATACAACAATGAATCTGACAGAGGGCAGGAACCTTGACAGTGGATGGAGATGGAGATCAATGAGAATTCTAAATGGACATTGTGCAACACCAAGCACACTGAATGCAGCACAACACCCAGAGTTCAGACACAGGCAAAAGGGCCACGGCTGCCAATCCATCTAATCAGAGAGATCAGCGGCTGCGAGATGTTGGGCGCAGTTCAAAAGTGTCCATTAACGCTAAATGGCTATACATTCTCACTGAAGCCCTGTAGAGTAAAGCAATCAGATACAAAATTAAATAACTTGGGTAAACGCTTCACGATGACATGGCTGGTATTATACAGAAACATAAAATTGTGTGATGGAGACAATATTGTGTCTGTCTTGGTGGATCATGATTGAGAGAGTGCTGAAAATTAATGATAAACTGATTAACTGTCCAGTGCATGGTGTTGCAAATGCATTTTGATGATTTCAAAAGACTAAAGTCAAGAGGGTATGTTTTCAAAGTTAAATGACTTTTGGAGTAAATTTTGTGTAGATTTTGTCTCCATTTAATTGCAGCAATATAGTGCTCATAGTGAGTGGCCCATGATGTTTACAACTATTTTCTTTTTTTTTTTAAGAAACCAACCGACAATTATAACCTTTAATTCAAAGCTAAATTAATTAATGAATGAAGGTATATTAAAAATATACATAAAAAAATCCTATAAAAATATTTACCTATAGTTATAGATTAAATGCAAATATAAACTATTGATCAAAAGTTTAAGGTTTGTAACATTTTTTACAGTGTTTATCAAAGATTGAAAGAAAGAAAAACTGTTAAACAGTAATATTGTGAAATATTATTATAATTTAAAAAAGCACTGTTTTTATTTAAATACTTTTAAAAATTGAATGTATTCCTGTGATGTAAAGTTGATTTATTTTAGCATCATTACTCTAATCATTATTAATTGTCTTCAGTGTCACATGTTCCTTCAGAAATAATACTTTTTGGATTCTTTAACAAATAGAAAGTTCAAAAGAACAGCTTTTATTTGAAACAGAAATCTTTCGGATTATTATAAATGTCTTTACTGTCACGTCAAAGTCAAATCAACTGAAAGTAATTTCTGTAAAAGAATCGTACTGGCCCTAAAGTTATGGCATATGTATGAAAAGAGTTTGAAATTATACTGACTTGTGTCTTATACCAGACACGTACTGTACATTAGTGCAGTGTTCATCTCTCTTGAACGGTTTATATGATATAATTTCTCCATTGAGAAAATAAATGAGATTTTTCCTTCTACTAAACTAGAGTGTGACCATTGCACCCTATTTCATTAAGTTGTATTATATAATATATGTACTGTATATTGGTATTATGTCAGGTATTAGTCACCCTGAACTCTAACCACAGCAGTCACTGACAAAACCCATCTTAGATGAAGACTACTTAAAGAGACATTCGCACCTGGTCAATTTAAATCCAACATTTTGTTGACTGAAGACTTGAATGTCTGTCCAATAAAATAAAATGAGATTCGAGGCATGATTTTAGCAAGGTCACTGATCACACCAATTACTGCGTATTTGAGAGCATGGGAGGAATATCAAATCCTTATTTTCTCAAGTTCTAGTCCTATTAACGCAGCCCTTGTACTAATAAAGCAAAGCAAATTCGTGCTCTATAACGATGCGTGTCCCCTAGGCTCTTTTGACTTTTTCCAGCACCTAAGCAAACCATAGCCCCTGTTCATTAAAAGACCGAAAAGTACCACAAAGCCACTGCTACATTTTTGAAGGTTTCATTGTGGGCTTGTCTCCTCCTGTTGATCTAACCTTTATTGAGCCTTTATTAATTCAGAGTCCAATTCAGCTGTGTTGGATTGTCATGAGAAGGTGAAATTAACAAGGTGAACATAGCACAGACTAATGCCTTGAGCCCGGCTCACGCTGGGATCACACCGGCCTGTGAGTAATTACTTCAGATTGGATAGCTTTAAAGCAAAGGTTCTGCTCTGGAAATCTCATTTTGACGTCAACTTCATCAGGCCATAGTTTGGATTTGACATCCTGAGGTCTTTATTCTGAATTAAAATGACTGATAACTGACTGTAGCTGAGCACAATATTTAAAAGAATATTCAGAGTGAAGTTCAATAGCATTTATGGCTCACTAAAACAAAATAGAATATAAACTTTTCTCTGAGAGTGAGAGTTAGCAGTGAAATACTTACAATGAATGTATGAATGGGGTAAATTCATAATTAATTCATAGCATTAACACTAAAACATACTAAAATGTTACTAAAATGTATTATTCTAAGTAAAAATGAAACATCTATTTGACATTAAAACTGTTATTTTATGTTATTTAAAACTGCAATATTATTTAGAATTCCAAAGGAATGACATACACTGAGCGGACTAGAAAAGATGACGGATAGTCACCAGGAGGGAATCAATGGGCAAGTGTGGAAAGCAGAACAGAAGTCTTATTAAATTTCTAAATAACACTCGGCTCAAACCGACTCACTCAAAACTTCTCTCGCCTCTCAAGCTTTCAAACATAGAGACAGCCTGTGTATGCTGCTATATTACATCCACAAGACGCTGGAGGCTTGATCAAAGCCGCGAGCAGACAAGACATGTGCTAGCATGTTGGGTGTGGAGTGTGAATGCAAGATGCTCTCGTGTGCAGGAGGCCAGTGCAATGAAATCTCATTAGTGGATGGAGCAATGTGTGGCTAACTGTTGTCACTGTCTGCGTACAGTCAAAAATATGAGTGTTGGACAGGGCCGTCACTTGAATTCACAGGACGTGAGATAAAAATTATAATGGTGTGGCTCTCTGATCATACAGAAAACCAAAGAGCTAGAAATATAGACAGATGAAGCCTTTTGAAAAAGCATCTGCAAAATGCGCCTCCAGAATGACTAAATGGAAATTAAACCAAAACATACATGAATAAACAAACCACAAACATGATACTGATTCTGTAGGTAATCTAGAAATAAAATTGCTTTAAACTTTTGAGGAGAAGAAATTGTTTCATGCCACACATTGTAATGTGTACATTAGCTTTCTATATTAAGCATTGTTAAACATTGTTAAATGTTAAACATTGGTGGAAAAAAGTCAAAAAATGTTTTGAAAAGACCAATATGTAGTCAAAAAAAAAAAAAAAAAAGCTGATAATATTTTAATAATTGCTTTTGGCTTTAGGACAGTTGAAACATTTAATTAATTATTAATATCACACTATTTTCACGTTAAACAGAATCAATGAGTCTTGCTATAGGCATCCTAAAGGAAGTGGGTATTTTGCAAAGGTATCATCATATTTGGGGGCCCTTAGCATCCAAAAGGTTGGAAACCCCTGCTCTAGACCGGGTCAGCAAACTTCCAATGGGGCCTCAAAATATAAGACAAAAAAGAGCTTTGAAATAAGGTTTAAAAATCCTTACTAAAAATCTACATTTTTATCAAGATTATTTTATTTTATTTTATTTTACTAGGGTTCTCATGGTTTTGAAAAACCTGTATATACAGTATGGGCCTTATGAGTTTTAAGTACAGTAAGTAGGATATCTAGGACCAGGAAAAAGTCGTGGAAATTAATAAAAAAAAGTAAAACTATGAGATATTTTATAATACATGTTATCTACGAGCTCAAAAAAAATTCAGCTTTCTATGCTAAGCTAATGCTAATTGTCTAGAACAGGGATTTTAAACATTTTAAGAAGAAGAAGAAGAAGAAGAAGAAGAAGAATTTACAGATAATATATTTCTCATTGCTTTTGGCTTTAGGACGATGGAAACATTATTTATCTATTTATTTGTTTAAATTGTTTATATCACAATTTTTCATTATACAGGATACATGTTTAAAACTTTATGAGCTAGTTTATAATGGATTTTAAAAAAAAATTCTAGTTACAAGAAGCTCAAAAATATTGTTCTGGTTATAAATTATATAAACAACAACAACAACAATAACAATGAGGGGCCTTGGAGTCATATCTTGTTGATAAAATGTACAGAGTCTGTAAACTTTTTAGCAGCAAGGGCATCAGGCTGGCATACCGATTTCGTGTTCTGACATCTAGGCTGGCACACGAGTCAACCGGTCCAACAGGAAGAGTCTCGGTTGGTCCCCAGGACCTGTCAATCCCCGACTACATGCTGCAGGGCTGTCCTGACTCAGGACTCAAATGCCAAGGGATACGCATTCACAATAAAGATTCCCTGTAAAGAAATGTCTTTGTGAGCCTGGACAAATCCTCACAGACAGCCAAATCTTAGCGCGTTCGGTATGCCAGGATGTCTCCAGATGAATCCAATAAATTTACTGTGTGAAACTGTGTATACGCCAACTGTGTTTTTTACGGTGTATTTGCCAACATGAGATCCTCCCTGGTTGTATCAAGAACAAGCAAAGGCAGGCGTTCAAAATTCAGCCAGATCACAATGTTGTATCTTTTTCCCTTTGTAAAAGAGTGCTACTAGTGAATCTCCATCGCTGCCATCTGCTCCAAAAGCAGATGGTGTGTAATGTCAGGTTTACTCACTCATTTCACACCCAGCCTATTACTCCTTCAATTGTTTATCTTACCCCCATCTAAAGGTCACAGTTGCCATTTGGAAATCACCACGGGTCTGGAACATTCATGTGCCCTTTCTCTGACATGATCTACAAGGGGCACGATCTCTGCTCGCCTCCTCTGACTGGACAGCTAATACTGTGAGCACAGACAGGCTTCTGGAAATTCTCTGATGCTTGACTGTACCGTTTAGGTGTTTCAAATATTCCCTGTCAAGCAAAGAGTTTATCAGTAACATGATTAAACGGCGCCGTCTCTGAAACCTCTTAAGATTTGACAAATTAGAACAACTGCTGGGTAAAAACATCCTTAGGTCTTCATATTAATAAGTACGGAAATAACTTTTTATGAAACAGTGCACTTTCCATCTCCATTCTAAGCCTATTTACTATTTCAAAGAGTTGAGAAAGTAGAGTGTGGAGTTAAGCGTACTATCCAGCGGCTCCAGATTGAAAAAGTTCTTACATCACCATACTAAGTCCTGCATCTGAATATGCCTACTTCCTGCCTACAGTAGTACATCCAAATTTGCAGTATTTAGGGGAAAAAGTGTTTACAAAAATGATGTATGGCTGACAGTTTTCATCAAATGCAGTATATAATTTGGCACTGCATAATTTTAGATACAGCTAATAAGTTATTTTTGGTACCCCCTTTGAACCTTGTACTATCACCTTTCGTTAATATGAATTTGATACATTTTTCTGGATTTAATACAACTTGTGGATCACATTGTTTTTCCCTATACAGTGCAGTCTTAGAATATATAGTTGCCTTTATATTTGTAGAAAAAAAAACTTCTCACCTTTTTTGATGTACTACATAGTACATGTACATTTTTATATTCTTGAACCGTACAAAGCAGTGCAAGAATATAAGTTTGTTTTTGCTGTGTCCACTTCCTGCTTGTGCGTGTGTGTGTGTGTGTGTGTGTGTGTGTCTTGTACAGAGGTATTTGATGGTGTGATGACTGTGGGCGTTGTTTGACCACTCTTCCCGCTTGAGGTCCTGCTGTTTGTCCTCGCTCTGTGGATCATTGTGGTTTGTTTATTTGCTCCAGTGAGCATTACTTATTTGGAAGTTTTATTTTTGCATTGTTATTCCATTTGGACATGTGGATCACACACACACAACAGCATATATGTGTATTATATTGTTGACTTCAGCTGTTTTGTTTTATATTTGCAGTACATTTATGCATGTATAAATGTAAAGCAAATAACTTAAATTTATGCTGAAGTTTAAAGTTCTAAAAAATAATAAATAGAAATATTAATGGTTCGAAAAAAGGCTTAATAAAAATATGTGAACACATAAATGTAAAATAAATTAAAATGACAAAAAAAATAGAATAACCTTTACACTAAACAAAAAAAGAAATATTAAAAAAATATTAATAGTATAATAATATATACATACTAAAATAAAATAAAATACAACTCTTTTAAAACGGTTTTAATATTTTTGCACCTGGAGCAATAGAAAAGTGCACCTTAAATGCTTTTCATTATTGTAAATGTTATTATTACTATAATATTACTGTAGTCACTGGGTTGAACTGACATAACTAGTCTTGTGGGAGCAGCCAAAAATAACAACATGATACTGGTCAATTAAAACTGAACTTTCAAATTGGTCTTGCACCAACCAAAAAACTGTCCTTGAGGTTAATTAATATTTTTTTTCCAAAAGTATTTTTTGCTATAAAGAACATTGTTAACTTCTGGCACAAATCTTTTTTAAAGAGAGAAAAAACACCTTCAACTTTCTCTGCTCAAGTAGAGAAGTGAAGTCAACTCTTTCTTTGTCATTCGAAGTATTACATACAATATTTCCCAACTATATAATAATAATCAGATATTCACACTGACCTGACCCATATTTAAGTCAATTGGACTATTGAAATAAGAGGGATTATTAATAAATCAGTTATTGAAATGACATTTGGTGCATTACTGATAGAAGATCTTTGAAGGGGCTTTTCATTCAGCTGTCGACGGCCTGTTTAAGACCTCTAAGGAAGGTCTGTGAAAGTGGCAGTACCACACCTTCCATTTTAAACATTGAAATGTTGAAAGCTTGACATAAACTGTTATGACAAGTGCAGATATGGTCAAAATAACTAAAAAATCCTTCAAAGATGCCACGCTATCCTTTTTTATGTGTATTACTTCAAGTGCATGCTTGACCTAGTTCTGTAAACAAAGAGAGCTGAAGGTTTTGTCGCACTGGAGGTTCTGAATGAGAGAAAAAGAGTTGCATAACCAATTAGTTGAATAAAAGCTACGCAAAAGAACTATTAAGAGGAAACAAATTAAACCCTTTAGCCGCACGGTTTCATCTATGGCATGCTAGTATTGACGAGAACATTTCAAGAGGAAACTGGTTAAACACACTGATTCAAAATGAAATAAAAACATGATTCAGGTATAAACCAAGCAGAATTCATAGACATTGTATCATGCTGATAAAGCAGCCTTAGATAGGCTTTTACTGTCTAATATAATTAATGAATCTGTACTCCCCTACCATTATATTCCAATTTATCGTAAAGGAAGGCCATAACGGCCCAATAACTTCACGGCAATGAGAATGAAATACACTCAGCATCCAAATGAATGGATGTCTTGCTCATTTGTTCATCTGTACTGTCAAGCGATATAACTGCTATTAAGAGCAGGTGCTTTATAAAACCATTTACTTGTTTTACAATAGGTTTTTGATGATTTCTAATATCAATAAAAGTAGACTTTTGATGTTCTCTCATTGAATTGTCATTGTAATCCTGATTTATCACACTGGGAGATTCCATTGCTCCTTATTCCTCAACCAGTGCTAGGGAAAACAAAACCCCAAGCATTTTAAAATGAGAAATTTGTAACATTTGTCTGGTGAATCAAAAGAACTTTATGGCACAGATTTACTTATGGCACAGATACCTAATTAGTTTCCATTAGTGGGCAATAACAAGAACATGGCATGTGGACAAATGCACCTCCTGCATTCACAGCCATCTGTTTCAGCCCCAACTTTTGGACTATTTGAAGAATGGATAATGATGTGGATGTTATTTGACAGCGTTCGTCAGAGAAAACGTCTACTAGATCTTTAAGATTCAGAGAGAGATGGAGATTATTGTCACGTGCTGTCAGATAAATACTGATTCATAGAAATGAAAACAAATGGCACACCTGGGCAGTCTGAATAGTTCAGAAATAACAACAGCAGCACAATATGTCTGTCACATTAGCTAATTTTGTAAAGTTGTAGGACATTATTGTCACAATACAAAAATCAAGATACCAGTGAAAACGTTACCATTCTCGATACAAAAACTATCCATCTGTAAGATTTTATAATGTTTCTTATGCTCACCAAGGTTGCATTTATATGATCAAAAATACAGTAAAAACAGTAACATTGTGAAATATTATTACAATTTGAAATAACATTTGTCTATCTGAATATATTTCAAAATACAATTTATTCCTGTGATACAAATAAAAAGTATTACTTTCAAAAACATCTCATTTGAAACTCAAATAGAAATACCAACATTAAAGTCGTATGTGCCTTAATGCTAAAACAAACCTAGCATATTCCCAAAGGAAGCATAATGGAAGACGTTCATCTTGAAGCTAAACAAACACCTTTCAGTTACATAAGGGCTCTGAATGAGTCAGTGGTCAGCTCTTGATGGGTGGCAATACCCCATACACACCGGGATGCAGAGTCAGCACCTGCTAGCATATGTACACATCCATCCAGAGTGCATTAAGTGTTCAGTGCTGCAATATGTTGCCTTAATCAGTCTTACTTTCTGTCATTGGCACCAATCAACTGTAACCACTGTTAACAAAATGAGAAGTGCTTGCCAAGTGGAAAAGAGAAGAAAAAGATCATTAAATCAGCTCTACAATCTACACATAGTAGGCATCAGTGGAGCTAAGATTATGTGTTAACAAAATAACATGTAGACAAATAGAATCATAAACAGTTCCACATGACTCCAGTCCATCATTTAACATCTTATGAAGTGAAACGCTGCAGGTTTGTAATAAACAAATCGATTATTAATAAGGTATTTTACCTCAAAATAAAAAAAAACTCTAAAATTGTAGTCACTTCTGGATGAAAATAGTCCATAATTCAAAATAATGATTCCTCCAGTAAAAAAGTTCATTTCCTGTTAACCTCTCACATCAAAATTCAATCATGTACTTGCATTACTTGTGGAGTATTGTGATGTTTATCAGCTGTTTGAACTCTCATTCTGACGGCAGCCATTCACTGCAGGAGCCATGCTAAATTTCTACAAAAATCATCTACATTTTGGATGGCTTGAGGATAAGTACATTTTAAGCAAAGTTTCATTTTGAACTATTCATTTAAATAAACAAAACTAAGTGTGCTACAACTCCTCAGTTTTATACCAGAATCATTTGTCACCCCCTATGAGAGGACAGGGTTCAAATGAAACCTATGCCATCTGTGATTATGCACTGCATTGCCTGTTGAGCATGCTCTGCAAAGAAAGCACACTGATGTGTTATTTTTCAAGCACTATTCATACCGTAAATGTGTTTCTTAATAGAAATGTAGGGACTCTGCTAGTGAGGCTGTATATACCCACACAACCCGAAAAGAAAAGAATGGCACAACACATTTTCACATTCCTCTTTCCAAGTGTGGAAAAGTTCAGTAAGAACTGCACTTGGAAAAGCCACAAATAAAGAGCTGTAGCTTTCACAGCAAGTTACAACCTTAGGGTTGCCATTAAAGGTTTTAAGTGAGCACCCATTTGCTGTGCCCTGCAATCAAGAGACAGAACAGCGGAATACACAGACTGCGCTCCTCAACATATCTAGATAACAGACTTCACACTGTTTAGTAGCCAGAAAACACTTGGTCCTTGGAAAAGACACCTCTCATTTGGCTGAGAGATCAAAAAAGTCCAGGCAAGTGCTCCATTTGAGCAAAACTAACCGTGAGAGACATTTTGACTGGCTAACAGAGTGTTGTGAAAAGAAAATGGTCATTCTAAGAGACACGGATAAGTGCATGCATGGAGAGGACTTGGCTTCTCAACAGCCTAGTTTTAAGATCTTTTTCTGCCATTTTATTATAGAAAAAACTAATAAAATTTTGAAGATATAAACTCACAACCACAAACATGTTTTAATGGATTGAACAATAAATAGATTGTTCTGTCCAAGAAGAGAAAAATCTCCGAAATGTAAATGAATGAATGAATGAATGAAAAGTAAATTTAAATTGTGTGTAAATTATTTTTTAGTGATACAAATAAAGGTAAATAAAGGTGAATTAAACTGTGGTTGAAGTGACTAAAACCTGATTACTGATTCATAAATATGACATATATATGATATATGTCTAAATAATTATAATAATTTTAACTTTAATAAATATTTTTTACAAAATGTAAAACATACAGTAAACCTCTCATTAAGTGTGTGTTTTATTATATTATATTATATTATATTATATTATATTATATTATATTATATTATATTATATTATATTATATTATATTATATTATATTATATTATAATATATTATATTACGTTATGTTATGTTATTATCTGGATTATTTGAATCAGTTGCTTGTTTGCAATTAATAAATCAATACATAAAGGTTATAATAATTATAATTGTTATTATTATTATTATTATTATTATTATTATTACTACATAAAAGTCTCAAGTGACAGTCATCAGGTTTTTAAAATGTGTTGACTGACTGATTGATTGATTGATTTTACTTAATTGAATTTTTTATTTGTCAATACTAGCTGTTATTTATTATATATTGCATAAACAAAAACAAAAACAAAAACAAATAGCATTCTCTGAATGACTGACACTTAATTATGTGGCTTGGATTCAATTAATAATGTGTTAATGAATAAACAGTACAAAAATATAATAATATTGTTTTCTTGTTGATACAGTGAGATAATGGCGTTTCAAATGGCTTGCATTTGAATTGCATTAATATATAATGGATAACAAAAACCCATATCAAGAGAGGTGATTATCCCGCTCACTTCAGAAGGCCACCACACACAGCAATCACACATGCACCGAATGACTCCAGCACTGGAATAAGACGGTAAATTTCCATTGTTATTCCGCATCCATTATTGGCAAACCATTTTAAGACAGCTTAATTAAGTGCCCCAACTCCGCACGGACACCAAGTTCATTATGTATATTGATGTATCTATCTCAGCTCTCCGGTGAATATTTCTGAGTAGGCCACAGCTTCCAGCTGCAAAGGACTCTCTCTGGACCCATTCAGAGCACACATGCTCCGTGGATCTGCCTTTTGATGGCCACAGGCAACGGCCAAAACACATCTAAGGCAGTACTTATGTTAATAAAGCCTCATATGAAGGATTTCCATGTACAGCAACAAAATCAACAGCCCGGTAATGATACCTGCTTGGCTAGAAGAAACCAACTCAGTCCTGAGGCTGCTATAAAGAAGGTCAGGTAAACCTGCAAGCTGCAAGACATCGAGTGCGGCAATGCCAAAAATGTATAACAAAAGCAGCTAGGTAAATTAAGGTGAAAAGAAAAATGGAAATAAGACCCTTAAGACTCTGAAAAGAAGTGCTCAGGGGGCAGCATCGGGGGTAAATGAGGAAAGGTCAAGTAAAGGGAAGGGGGCTGGAGAAGTGACGCAGACTCCGTCCGTGCTGCTCATCGTTCACATTCACACTCAGCCATGACTGCAAGCCATTTAATTAAAAGGAGCTGAGCTGTGACAAGAAAGAGAGGGGACCTCAGCTTCTGCAGCACCTACAGACCTCAAACACAATCCACTCGGCACAATCGATACGCAGCCTTTCCAAAGCTGCTCCTTAACCACACGCACACAGTGCGGCTCTGTAGCGTATACTTATGTTGACGTAGGCTGGCTTTTCATGTCAGGGTTTACTTGGTGGAAAAAAACATTCCCCTGTGTCCCTGCAGAGATGGGTTTTGACTGAAACACAGATGGCTTTAAATATGCTTAAAGAGTACCCACTAATTTACGGACTGTTGTATGATGCATGTCTTGTCCACAGCACTGTGATTACACTCTTAAAAATAAAGTTTCTTACTGGCGTTGATGGTTCCATAAAGAACCTTTAATATCCATGTAACCTTTTCAATGCACAAAAGGTTCTTTATAGTGGAAAAGTTTTTTTCAGATCAAGTTCTTCACAATAAGAAAAAAAATATATTATTTTAAGAAGTTTTAATTGAAAGGTTCTTAGGGGAACCCAAACTGGTTTGGTATATGGCATTGCTGCTGCAAAAAAAAAAAAAATAATTTTGGAATTGGTGTGTGCAACACCAGAAGCAAATATTTAATAGCATTACTCGCTCTAAATTACTTGTGAGATGTTTTTTGCAATACTCGCGCCAATAAAAAAAAATGCTTTGTATGTAATCTACGTGTCAATAAGCTCTTTGCTGATCACCCAATTCGCATCAGCCAGTGAGAATTTGCATCTAGTCAACGTCTTTGTATTGACTTTGTATGTAATATATTCACACAAATAAAAATGAATAAGATTACCAGCAGGATGTTTTTTGCATCACTCACACAAGTAAAAAAAATTCTCTCTAGGGGAACCAAAAAATGGTTCTCCCAGTCAGTCACATTCGACGTCACAATGTGGAATCTCATACATAACCGAGATGTTCTTCTATAGTATTGCTGTGAGTGTTGCGGAATAAACGCCATTTTGGAACCTTTACTGTAAGAGTGTAGAACGTTTCCATTGCACAAAATGTTCTTGAAAGTGTACAAATGACTTGCGCGACAACTTGTCATGCGAATTTCCCACTTGAGTTGAAAACTTTTGGCGCTCGCGTCTGGCGGAAAAACATTGTAGCCGGAGCTACTTCCCTCTGTTCCCACACAGACTCAAATAAACTTTTTATTATAGGGGTACCATAGTGATTCAGGATAAGACAAAAACACGCTTTGGAAAATGGATTCGTGATGTACTCGCTCATTATATATATTTTTTACATTTTCAACACAAACAACTCTGTGGCACAGCCCTGCACTGATTGGACCAGAAGAGCCGGGAGCACTGGATTTTTGCAAAACAAATAACAGGTAGAAGTGCACTCAGCCATAACGATGTTTTAAACCGGACCTGTCAATAAGATCTTTGCTGACTGGCTTGCGCAATAACACATCATGCTAATTTCCTGCTCAAGCAGAAATTTGTCATCTTGAATATCGCACAATTTTCGGTGATCATGTAGCCAAATTTGTCGCCCCACACAAATTTGTGTCTTCGCATTGACTGTGTATGTAATCTGCTCATGCAAATAAAATTAATAAGATTACCCGTGGGATGTTTTTCCCATTAAAAACATTTTCTTTTACAACTGGATGTGTTAAACTGGACGTGTCAATAAGCTCTTTGCTGACTGGCTTGTGCATCAGTGCATTTTAAAATGTACTTCACACTAAGAAAAAAATAGTTCTCTTTATGGGAACCAAAAAATGGTTCTTCTATTGTATTGCTGTGAAAACACTCTTTTGCACTTTTATTTTCAAGAGTGTTGCTCTACACTATTTTGAATTAACATCACTATTTTTTAACCTTTTTAGTGTTAGGAACTTTCTGCACAAAATATTATTTAAAGTTGAGATAACTTCTTCGCCCTGTTGAAATAAACAGCATATGCTGGTTAGGTATGTTTTGAAGCATGGCTGCTGGTTTAAGCTGGTTCTTATCTGGTCATGTGCTGGTGCAAAGCTGGTCCTGAGTACATGACCAGCTAAGAACCAACTTAAACCAGCTCAAACCATCAACCATGCTTCAAAAATACCTAACCAGCAGATGCCGTTTTTTTTTTCAACAAGGCACTTAAAAGGTTCTTTGGAGAACCCTAATTGGTTGTTCGATGGCAGCACTGTAAAACAAAAAATAATTTTGGAACCTTTATTTTAAGAGTGTGTATAAGGAAACAGAAAAGCAGGGAGGGAAAATACCATTTGCCATCCAGCGACGCAGGCGGTTAAGGCAGGAAGTGATGGCAAGACGACTTGTTTGCACTTTCCTTTTCCCCCCCAGCATTATGCAAATAGCTGTCACCCCATTGCCTCTCAATCTTCTGTCTGCGTTGAGCTGAGAGCTCTCTCTCATCAGGGGATGGGCTCACTTGGGCACACTCAGGATACGAGAGACAACAGCATCACTGAAAAATACTAAACAGAGTCTGATCACACAAGATGGTGGATGAGGAATTTGGCACAATTTGCTGGGATTTATTCGTCCAGTGCTATTCTAAACAACTATCAAGAGTATTCTCTAAAAACAACATTGTCTTGTCAGATTTTATTGCTCACAGCTCAGGAGATTTAAAGGGATAGTTCAGCCAAAAATGACATTTCTGTCATCGTTCACCCAAATCTCTATGAATTTATTTTCAATCTCATTTGCGTCATGTCTATGACACCAGACAGCATTGCTTTTTTGGTATCTTGTAACCAAAAATTATGCATCAATTTTAAAATAGGCAGACAAATAGAGCACACAAGGTTTTTTTTTTTTTTTTTTTTTTTTTTTGGAACTTGAGAGCCCACAGCCAATATTTTATGGAAAAGAACAGTGGAATTTTTTTTAAATAATCTTCAACACACACACACACACACACACACACACACACTACTATTAAAAAGTTGTTAATATTTATAATATCTGTAATACACAAATTTTCTAAAATAGCACTGTAGTTTTTCAGCATCATTACTTCAGTGTCTCATGATTCCTCAGAAATCATTCTAATATGCTGATTTGCTGCTCAAGAAACATTTAATTATTATCAATGCTGAAAACAGTTTTGCCATTTAAAATTTTTGTGGAACCCATGATACATTTTTTTCAGGATTCTTTGATGAACAAAGTTCAAAAGAACATAATTTATTAAAAAAAGAAACATTATAAATGTATTTACAGTTACTTTTTATCAATTTTGTGCAACCTTGCAGTAAAAAGCTGATAATCAGAAGACTTCAACAAGTCTTGCTTGCTCTCCATTTAATCGCATTGCTGTCTAAGAGAAACAATTAAAAATAGAGATTAGAGAATTAGAGAAATTAATGATATTAAAGCCAAGATACATGTCATAAAAAGCTATGCTTTAATATTATGCTTTGCACGTTTATTATTCAGAGCCTAACTTGCTCAGAGTTGAGCACATTTATTTATTTGTTCAGTATGTTTGTGTTTAGCTAGCTAATACCCAAAGCGGGTGATATTTATTAGTATGTCTGTCAGCCAAGAGGCCTGGGCACAGCTCTTTCTGAAATCTCCCTCTAATCAGGCTAAACGTACACATTTGGTGCATAATGATGATGGGCATTTTTAAAGGGGCAGTCCACTCAAAAATGAACCTGCGAACCTGCATGACTTTATGTAAAAGGAGGGGTTTAGCAGAATGTCCTAGAAGCACTTTTTATACACAACAATAGAAAATGGTTTAAACATCAAACAAATTTTTATAATAAAAATGATAAACATTAAAAAAGCAACATAAATGTCACCTTATTTAAAATGAATGAATTTAATAAATTATTCCTTATGAGAAGAAGTCATGACTTCCATTCTCACTTTTCAAACAACAATGGAGAATCCAGCCTATCATCTTTAGCATTTAAAGACAGAACAGGAGTTTGAAACAAAAAGATAAGACGTCTGTCTACAGGATATTTCCAATGGGGCACTTGAGTACAGTATCTTATCAATTCATCATGAGCATAAAGCTAATAAGAGCTTCAGAACTCCATTAATGATCACCGACAGGCTCTGTAGAGTAGATGAATGGTGTAACATAACAGGCCGGGCTCATAAAGGAGGACGCCATGCAGCTAATGAGGATTTAGACTGTCTTATAGAAGGGCAGGCAGAGAGCCAGAAGGCCATGGCTTTCAAAGGTTTCAATACAGGCTCGCCACTAATTACACATGTACTAATGGCATAGATTTTCATTAGAGATAATTTAAGTCTGCCCATCCGAAATACTGTCTGGACAAGGCTCTGCTGCATCTACAGTGCCAAATGCTTGGCATGCTATTACAAATTCCCACAAACTCATCCTGAAGGTTTGTTGGCTGGTAATGATCTTCATCAAGCTGACAGGATATATTATTTATCAAACAGGATTGTTAATCCAATTATCATATACTATTGATCAAAAGTGTAGCTGGTACTTTGGTAATTGCTAGATTATAAGTGTGTGAGTTTAAGACCGTAATAGTGGTTAAATCTATGCAATTGCAATTTATCTACTCTGTAAGAAAGTAAATAAAAAATAACCAGAAACTATAACCACTAGCATAGGTCAAAATATTTGTAATGCAAATCTACAAAGCAGGGCTGCAGCTATCGATTATTTTAGTAATCGAGTATCCTACAGATTATTCCATCAATTAATCGAGTAATCGGACAAGAAGTTATTTTTTCTTTATTAAAGAGCAATACTAAATATACAAGAAATAGTAAGATAGGTCTCTTAAAATAAACAAATAATTTGTTTTCTTTTTAGAAAAAAAAACTCATTTTTATTGCTGAAAATTCATACACTGATAATCGTGAAAACTAAACCCATTTAATGCATTTAAAAGCCAAATAACAGTCAAAATGCAAAAACAAATATATCAATAAAAAAATATATCAATAAAATAATCAATTTCACATTACTTAAAAAGGGTAAACAGTACAAACTAAAACTAAGGCATAAATAAAAATAATAGTAATACAAATAATAATAATCCCTAAACATTGCATTTATGTTGTTCAACTTAACTTTCAAGTTTCAGCCTAACTATAGCTCAAGCATGACATAAGCCTTCACTGTCTTCTTGGAAGGCTTTGTGGTTCTTGTAGGAGGCAAAAATCAGTGGATAGGAAGGTAACTTGGAACAAGAATAAGAGACTATACACAATTTCTAAAAAATGTTCTGCAACATGAAATTAGTTATTTGGAGAATAAACCCATGCCCCTTTACGTATGTTTTATGTATTTATGTATTATGTATTTATGGGCATTTTTACATTTATAAAGCCTTTTTTTTTTAAAGTGTGCATCATCGTTTGAGTCAAAGTCTTACATGTAATCAGTCAATAAGAAAAATAAGACATTTGGGCTGTTACCAAACAATATCAGTATCAAAATTCATCTTTGCAATGCAGAGGGAACGTCTCGGTTACGTATGGTAACCCTCGTTCCCTGAAGGAGGGAACAGAGACGCCACGTCGGTGACCAGAGAATATGGGATATCGCTTCGATAGACCAATCTACTTCGAGTGTAAACTAAACGAGCCAATGCACATTGGCATGCAATTATTGCTCTTTTAGAGAAATTTGCTCTTTAGGAAATGCTCTTTTAGTGCTGAGGCGCACAGGGGAATTGGCCGTTTGCAACACGACAGGGGTAGTGCAGCCTGAAGTGTGCAATCCACTCGACACAGGAACGACCGCCGCTGAAGCGCCGTCTCGCCAACACACGAAGCTTACGAGAGCATGCTGAACTCGTAGTTCACAGCAGACACAGTTGAGCAGAGCGATACTAACGCTCGGCTCCGAAGCGAAGAGCTGGTATGCATTGCACCTGCTGCCTTCTTATACTCACGCAGTGATCAGCGGCAGCTAGATGCAATAATTGCATGCCAATGTGCATTGGCTCATTTAGTTTACACTCGAAGTAGATTGGTCTATCGAAGCGATATCCCATATCCGTGGGTCACCAACGTGGCGTCGAGAGTGACCGACTGAAAGGGAACACAGAAGCTACATCTGAAGAGGCATTTAGATGTAAGCCTATTTACACTATTTAGAGGGACATAAATGCATTTAACCTGCAGTCAGAGCCGATCCTAACTGCTGTATATCGGTCCCTATACACAAGCTGTGGTGGCCCCCTTGCTCTCCAATAATGTCAGTTTCATTTTTGCATTTATTAAAAAAAAAAAAAAAAAAAAAAAAAAACTTGAAAGTGTACAGAGTTGCGGAAGTGAAACAGTGAAACAGTGAGTGCGACTCGACCCAGAACTGTAGGATTGGTACTACAAATGCATAGAAACTATTTTGTTATTTTAAACATAAAACATTGAATACTGATATTTACAATTATTAAAAAAAATAAAAGATAGTTTAATTTTTTTCTATGATATTTCATTTCTTATATTTTTTATATTCTAAAAATATATATTTTGTAGACTCTTGGGATCCAAACAACACTGAAGCCAATTGACTTCCATTGCACTGACAAAAAAATTATGATTCATTAAAACATCATCTTAAATGTTCCACACATACACACGTTTCGCATAACAGTTTCGCATCATGACTTTAAAATATTTTAGCTCAGCCCCCAGCGTGAGTTTTTTTTAGGCGCACCATTATATTAGAATGCACCGCCTTGTTTCCATGGCGATGCATCATGCTTGTCATGTGACAATGCAGCCTGTATGACACAGGGATCGCTTTTAGCAAATTTTTCATGTTTCATTAAATATATTAACAAACATGCTCACTATATCATGAAATATCTGATATTCCGATTCTGAAATATGTGCAATAAGTAAATATATTTGGTAGTTTAAAAACTTTTATATTGACTGTGTTACTTGATCTATACCGTCTGATGGGCGCTGCCATGTTAGATCGCGCTGAATCCGAGCTGTGGGATTTACAACACAAATTCATCCTCCCCTCCCGAAACAGGGAGAAGAGCAGAGTAATCTTTATAGTTACCTACACAATTTGTATATGATATAAATAAAAAGATGTTGTCAGATTATATTTGTAAGGATCATTATTGCCATTTCCATAGACATCAGCGTGTAATTTACAAACTGTAAATGTATGGTTTTGCTAGTACTTATGTGTATTTAAATGTCTGAAAACCTAAAATAAGCATTATATGGTTAAAAACACTGAATATTTGTTATAATATGACAAGCGCTCAGCATGTCCGATCCAAGAGGGTCTGGCTGCAGACTTGCACTTGCATTCTCAGACTTACACTCTCAGACACTTGCACTTCTGCTAGTGACATCACTTGCAGTCTTCATTTTTTATTTTGTTGAATTTTTTATTACTTTTTGTTTGAATTTCCCAACATTTTATAACAGTAGCCAGGTGGCAAAAACAAGAAAAAAGAAACTAAATTACAATATCACTTGCAATCGCTACTTGCACTCTCTGCTACCTGCGACACTTGCAATCGACACAAATCGTGCATGTTGCCAATGGAGACAAGACACTGTGGTGGTGATTAAACCTAATTTAGTACTATAACGTACAGGCTCCTGCAAGAAAAGACAAGACCGGCAAATCCGTGGCCAGAACAGCAGAATATGAACGCTTGCGCAAAGTCTCTCGCTAAGCGTTTTCCTCCCGTAGAAAAACATAAACAGTTAACATGGCTTAATGTATTAAGATGCTATTAAAATATCAAATTAAATATACAGTTCATTATTTTAATGAATATGTATATAGTATTTTCCTCACATACCACAAAACATGGCATAATGGACTAAGATGATAAAGGCCAATGCTTCTCTACATTATTAAAATACATATCTAATATGTACAGGCAAGCAGGTGAGCTCAGAATAAACGCAACACGCAAAGTTTCACGTTAAGCCTTTTTCCATATAGAATAAACTGTCTACAACTCGTTTACAACCCGAATTCCGGAAAAGTTGGGACGTTTTTTAAATTTTAATAAAATGAAAACTAAAGGAATTTCAAATCACATGAGCCAATATTTTATTCACAATAGAACATAGATAACGTAGCAAATGTTTAAACTGAGAAATTTTACACTTTTATCCACTTAATTAGCTCATTTAAAATTTAATGCCTGCTACAGGTCTCAAAAAAGTTGGCACGGGGGCAACAAATGGCTAAAAAAGCAAGCAGTTTTGAAAAGATTCAGCTGGGAGAACATCTAGTGATTAATTAAGTTAATTGATATCAGGTCTGTAACATGATTAGCTATAAAAGCTTTGTCTTAGAGAAGCAGAGTCTCTCAGAAGTAAAGATGGGCAGAGGCTCTCCAATCTGTGAAAGACTGTGTAAAAAAATTGTGGAAAACTTTAAAAACAATGTTCCTCAACGTCAATCTCATCATCGACAGTGCATAACATCATCAAAAGATTCAGAGAAACTGGAGAAATCTCTGTGCGTAAGGGACAAGGCCGGAGACCTTAATTGAATGCCCGTGGTCTTCGGGCTCTCAGACGACACTGCATCACTCATCGGCATGATTGTGTCAATGACATTACTAAATGGGCCCAGGAATACTTTCAGAAACCACTGTCGGTAAACACAATCCGCCGTGCCATCAGCAGATGCCAACTAAAGCTCTATCATGCAAAAAGGAAGCCATATGTGAACATGGTCCAGAAGCGCCGTCGTGTCCTGTGGGCCAAGGCTCATTTAAAATGGACCATTTCAAAGTGGAATAGTGTTTTATGGTCAGACGAGTCCAAATTTGACATTCTTGTTGGAAATCACGGACGCCGTGTCCTCCGGGCTAAAGAGGAGGGAGACCTTCCAGCATGTTATCAGTGTTCAGTTCAAAAGCCAGCATCTCTGATGGTATGGGGGTGCATAAGTGCATACGGTATGGGCAGCTTGCATGTTTTGGAAGGCTCTGTCAATGCTGAAAGGTATATAAAGGTTTTAGAGCAACATATGCTTCCCTCCAAACAACGTCTATTTCAGGGAAGGCCTTGTTTATTTCAGCAGGACAATGCAAAACCACATACTGCAGCTATAACAACAGCATGGCTTCGTCGTAGAAGAGTCCGGGTGCTAACCTGGCCTGCCTGCAGTCCAGATCTTTCACCTATATAGAACATTTGGCACATCATTAAACGAAAAATACGTCAAAGACGACCACGAACTCTTCAGCAGCTGGAAATCTATATAAGGCAAGAATGGGACCAAATTCCAACAGCAAAACTCCCAACTATTTTGAGACCTGTAGCAGAAATCAAAATTGAAATGAGCTCATTTTGTGCATAAAATTGTAAAATTTCTCAGTTTAAACATTTGCTACATTATCTATGTTCTATTGTGAATAAAATATTGGCTCATGTGATTTGAAAGTCTTTTAGTTTTCATTTTATTAAAATTTAAAAAACGTCCCAACTTTTCCGGAATTCGGGTTGTATATCACTGTCTTTGTCCATTAAGCTACATTATGTGTTTTATTTATAATGATTTTCTATAGGAGGAAAACGTTTAATGAAAAATTTAACGCACTGCTGTTCTGTACTCGTCTGCTTGCCTGTACGGAGTTGATCCTTTTAAAATCACTTAATGCAGTTCATAATGCACGTTCATATTTGCTGGTCTGTATATACGTTGAGACAACAAGACATATAGGCTAGGCCTACTGAATCGTCTTCATCATCTTAGTCTGTTATTAGGCCACATTAAGTGTTTTGCTGTATGGGAGGACAAAGTTTGCACATCGTGTTCATAGCCATCTGCATGCCTTGTAGTACATTAGATAATAACTATATATCGAATTTTGTCTTTTAATTGAAATTAATGTATCTTAATACATTATGCCATATTAAGTGTATGTTTTTTCTACAGGAGGAAAACGCTTAACGAAAGACTTTGTGCATTGCGTTCATATTCTGCTGTTCTGTGGCCACGGATTTGCCGGTCTTGTCTTTTTCTTGCAGGACTCTGTACGTTATAGTAGTAGGCCTACTAATTTAGTTTTAATTATTTAATCACCAGCACAGCGTCTTGTCTCCATTGGCAACACGCACGATTTGTGTTGATTGCAAGTGATGTCACAGGTAGCGGAGAGTCCAAGTGGCGATTGCAAGTGACATTGTAATTTAGTTTCATTTTTCTTGTCTTCACCACCTGGATACTGTTGTAAAATGTTGAGAGATTCAAACAAAAAGTTATCAATAAATAGAACAAAATAAAAAAATAAAGACTGCAAGTGACGTCGCTAGCGGAAGCACAAGTGTCTGAGACTGCAAATGCAAGTCTGCAGCCAGACCCTTCTCGTCCGATCTGGCTCTGCGCCAGCCAACGCACAAAAGCAGATTTAAATTCATCAGTTGATGACGTGACGCACTGAAAGTTCTAATCACAGCAGTGTGATCGTACGCTACAGGGACCAGCCAAGACTAATCACACCGGTGTGATCGTATGCGTTAAGAGTTAAACATAATTGACTATTTTTTATTTAAAAAAATTTCCTCGTGTGGACATTTGCTCCTTATAATGTAGCATAAACAAGTACACAAACACAATAGGGAAAAGATGATTTAATGTCGACAGAATTTTAATTTTGGGCTAAACTGTCCCTTTAAGGCCATGAATAACATTGCAGACCAAGACATAAAACAAAACTGGCTGCCACTGATCTATTCCAATCAACAATTACTTTAGCAAGTTTGACTATTAGGAAGTTATGTAAATACCATATCTAACATTCTCTAGACCTTTGAGCCAGCACAGCCAGAAGAGCACCTTTTGCACTAAGCATATGGCTTAGTAATTAGCTTTTGTTCATATTGATTTCAGTTGCAAAGGAAATGTATGCTAATGCAAGGTGGACTTAGCTTAGTTTAGGAGTGCTGCCAGCTGCCAGACTGGATTACAGACATCTCAGAAACATGTCAAAAACTGAGCTGTCTCCCCAAGGGCTCTGCACGCTCTGTGCCAGCTCTGTTAGTGCATTTTGTTTCATTGTCATGGCAGCAAAATATTGAAGCCTTGAAGGATTATCGAGGAACACGCGATAGGAAAGACTTAGTTCCATGAGACTCTCACAATTTCATCGACGGTGGATATAGACCTGTCAGGCACAGACAAGAACAGGACATACTCCTGTTCAGTGCAAAAGCAAATATATGTTTTATGGTTAGAGGCTTGAAGCCAGCCAACGAAAGCTGTGTTTCTATAATACTGCGTATGAACTGTCAAAACCAATAAGCCATGTCAACTAATCAATCTGAGAAGTAAAGAGGATTTTTTCCACACGTAATTTATTTGGAATGCAAGAAGAACACGAAAATTAGGGGTGCTCCTATTTTTGAGGCTGATCACAGAAAGCAGTATCTGCCGATACTGATCTTTTTAAAGCATTCTTTTTATTATTTATAACCATTTATAGTGATTTTTACAAATTTATTCAGGGCCTGAATAATTTGAAATGGAGGGGGGGGGGGGGGTCCCCTCTTTGATGACTCTTGAGGGGAAGCAGCACAGACTTTGCTTTCACACAGGAGTACGTTACTGATCCATGGCGGTTTACCTCAAATACAACATTTATCCATTATTTTTATTTCAAATCCAATGCAATCCAAATTTTCCAGCATTGCGGTTCTTTTTTATAAAGTACAGTAATACAATCTTTCACAGACATGTATATCCACACTAAAAATAAGCAACACATTATTCAATGTTTTTTACTATGTTTTTTGCATTTACTTCTAGATTTACTGTATTAAGTTGCTCAAGCAAGTGGTAAAACATTTAAACTACTTTTTTCTACTTATCGCAAACTTACCACCATGAGGTATCTATTATTGCCTTGTTTATCTAAAAGTGCCATTTCCCTTAAACCTAGCCAAAAAGCCATGTGTTGACTTTTTCTAATATGCATTTATGGTGTAATTACTACATTTTCGTGTCAATCCATGTTCATATTTACTTCAAACAATGCGCTGTTACTTGAATTCAGTGCTTGCAGCGCACTGGGTTTCACTGCCAGACTGAAATCTTGTGCTGTGTGAACGCTTTAATCTGTTAACATGAGCGCGGAAAAATTGCGCACCACATACAAACTACAAACGGAGTAAAGTGAACCTGCCATTACGTGTGTGCGCTGCGAGTGTGCATGAACGATTAGTCTCCGTGAGAGCGCGCCAGCGCTGAATGGTTAAATACTGGCAAGAATTAAGAAAAGTAATGCAATTTATAAACTTTAGAGACAATGTGACACCGTCTCGATTGTGTAAGTGACAATTCCTGTGTCAACTGTGCAGCATGCAGCTCGCTTATAGAAAGACGTGATGTGTGATTTGAAGCTATCTGCATGATTTTAGAGAGAAAGTGAGATCGCGCGTAGTGTTTCACTCATGCTGTTTGTGAAATTACGTAACACACAAGGTTTTCAAATGACTTTATAAGTTATTTGATAAAGAAATATTAAGGAAAGTATGTAATCTTCAGCAATATAATTACCAGACAGAGACTGAGATGATGCCTCTGCATATCATGCCAAACCTCTCAGCTGCAGCTAAGACCGTTTTTTGAGATCGGCCAATTTAGAGTTCGCCAATCAAACATCCAAAAGCGATTATCGACCCATAGTAATTGGTAGCAGATCAATCAGAGCACGTCTAACGAAAATATTGTTTTCCAAGGTATGTAATTTTTAATTTGCTTCAGGAAATAAAAGGTGATTTGGAACCTTCAACAAGGAGTTATGCAATACCAGCCTCCAGTTCTTTTCAATGTACTGTGGCTTCTTTATTTCTTTACTTGCGACTATACTAATTTGGTATATTGTGTTGGTCGATATTTAAATGAGATGTTGCATCTGTGTTGTTTGCACTTTGTTCACCTGCAGAAATTTCCAACACACATCGGCGCCGTTTTGGAATTGTGCTCTCGCACTAATTTGCCCTGCTTAGTAAAACTGTCCCTAAGTGGCCTTTTATTTTATTGATATCATATAATTTGCAAGTACAGTTTTATATACAGTCTAAGTAATTTTGTAAATAAATGAATGAACAAACGAACGAACGAATAAATAAATAAAATAAATCTTTCCCATTGAAAACACACAAAAAAGATGATTTGAAGACTGTTACAGTTTAACATATCTTAGTGTTTAAAATAATTGTACTTTAGATCGTGAAAAGCAATCATTATTTAAAATTTTAAAGTAAAACATTTAGGCTAATGACATTATTAACATTGTATTCTATTTAAAGTGTACTCTCTTTAAGTACTTACATAGCCCTTTTCATTAATATAATATTATGTGCAAGTAGGTTTTATATACAAAGCATATAATAATAATATAACAATAATTTTAAGATATGTAGTACACAACAAATGCTTATTCCATACAATTAAGTGCACTTCTTTTACACCTGTATGACCTGTATGACTTTTGTTTACGAGAAACACAAAAGAAGCACAATGTTCACACTGCACTTTTCCACAAAAGGACAGTGAATAGAGAGAGTTTTAACTTCACAAAATCACAGCACATTTAATTTGAATGGATTGTAATTAAACATGAGAGAGTGACTGATTGTCCTGTTTGAAACAATGTTAGCAGAAGCAAAAATGACAGCGGCACACAACAGGGTCAATTATCTCTGAAATTGTGTAATGAAAATCATGTTTGCTAAAGGGAAAATCATTAGAATTGTTAAAAACGACCTCCTGAACAAAGTGTTTTATGAGCAACCCTTATGCCAAACACACATGCAAAGCCGCCCCAGTTTCCCCGTCACATATCAATTGAGTTAATACAAGCTAATGGTAATAATTTGTCAAGCTTACAATCTTGTCTGTGCAGTTCTAATAATGAGTGAAGCCGGTCTGGCCCTGCAGTTATTACTGGTGTAATTTGGGCCACCCTAGAGAATTTTTTGATTTAATTTAAGCATTTGGGGATGATGCTTAGCTGTGACAACAGCGATCCATCTTTTTTAACACTCCTAATCTTCACGGAAGATCCTAACCTTAGTTGGAGCCTTTGATGGATAACCCCTCCTCCTTTTCATATCTCCCTGTCTCTCTATCTATCTATCTCTCGTCCTGCGCTTTCTGCAGAAATACTATTATAAAGGAGAGGGAAGTGAGTCTGGAGTGGGGCCACGTTGTCTGATGCAGTTTGTGGGTGGACCTCATACTGTATCTGCAGCCAGCGTTAAGAGTTTCTGAACAAAAGTCTGCTCTTGTTAACAATTCTCACACCATACAATTCATCTAAAAGTTCCAATCCCCACTCAGAGCTCAAAGATACAGAGTTTGAGCCAGGATGAGAGCTCACTCACACGAAGAGAAGGAAACCTGTAGATTCATCCATGGTGTTGTGAAAAAGATCAAAAAGGGTGAAGTGTGAACACAAAATTCCAACCTATTTACCATCCTGGTCACAACAATTCAGAGAAAACAAAACATGTTTGTCATACATTGTAATGACTTGCTTGCTTAACCTATAAACGACTTTCCTTTTTGAATGACATCACCAAGGCCTTTTGAGTTTCGACCAATGAGTGCTGCCGATGTTTTAGGAGGACAGTAATCCTCTGTAATGAACTGCAAACACCCTCTTTTCATAATCTGATTTAATTCTGATGGCTACAATCAAGTATAGAAAATTTAAATTGAATCTGGTGCCAACTTGTACAATCCCAAGTATTTCCTGAGTGCATAGATTCTATTCACATAGTAGAAAACTACATGGAATCCACACATCAAATTAAGTTGATAGTCCAAGATCCAGTGAGAAACTATTTTCATATAAAGTGACAATGAGGTCCAAAGTAAAAAAAAACAAAAAAACAAAAACAAATAATAAAATAAAACAAGTGACTGTGCAGAAAAACAGAGAAAAATTAGGAAATGTTTCAGTCCATCTCAGACTATCTTCAGCTTTTCTAGCACTGCTTGTCACGTTATGAAAATGTTAATAATAATAAAAAAAAGACTATTTAAAATAAAATAGTTTTTCAATGGATTTTGAATTCTGAACTTGATCGTTGTGTGGATTCCTTGTTACAATCAAGTCCCACCCTTTTTCTCATTTAATATCCATTTTGACATAAAATACATCACAATACAGAATACAATTGAGTTTGAATGTTGCTTATTTAATTCAAGTTTCATATCTATTTTCCACTTTTTTCTTCATAAAGCAACACGTCATGCTACAAAATAAAATACATTTTGAACAGCTTACTGTATTTAAGTTTCATCAGCAGCAACGTCAATCCAATTTAAGTCTACTTTCCACTTTTCATCATAGAGCCGCCTGTCAATATTAAGCCAGCTGAATGCTTCCTTTCACCAACTGTTTACTAGCAGCAAGAAGGAGGCCATGTCATGTAGAGGCCAAATATATTGTGTTACGCTGTAAATTGAGTGGCCTGTGTGTTTGATTTTTTTTTTAAGTAATTACTATAAGATTACCATCTTATAGCCTGACTCACTAGAAAATGACTGGATCCAGTATTCATTAGGGAACATTGTTAAAGACATTATTAAACATTTGGGGGATTTTAACTATGAGTTGTTTGCAAATTTGAGGTGTGTATCACTATTATTCCTGATATTAGTATTAACCTTCAGTTTGCAATGTGTCTTACATTGTTTGTGCTACAGACACAAATAGACTAAAACTGAATACGCTAAACAGTTTTCGACACTTTTTCTTAGAAAACATCTAGTGAAAAGAAAAGAAATAGTTATTGTTATTATTTTGAGGTATTTTGGATTAATACAGAAACCATACAATCAAATTGATCACTCTTACCGATGGCTGATTGACAGGTGTCCCCTCTTTATTAGTGACTGATTTCCATATATACGAATATTTTAGACATTATATGAGTTCATAAAAGTATCTTACATCATGAAAGGTGAATATAGCAAAGTATACTAATCTGAATGTATGAAATTTACCAAAAACGGCATGACTGTAAACATGCAAACTACTTAAATATGCATGTTAATATAACCTTTTATTCAATATCAACGAAAATATAGATAACATATTTGGTAAATTACCATTTATCATTCACACTGCTTACCAATTATGGAATTACAGCGTGCTTCTGATGGCATAAATAAATAAATGGCGGAGTGCAGTTATCCATCACGAATCATCTTAGACCTCCTGTCATCTCACCCAGCATGTTCCCTTTCGTCAGCTTTAATTAACTTATTTTGGAAGTGCTGACAAAAAAATATATAAGAGTTTAAAGGGAGAGGAGCAGTGTGGGGAGTTGTCATGGAGACCTGAAGCATCTGGCAGAGTCCCAAGAGTTTAGCAGCCACTTCTCTCTCTCTCACTTTCATTCTCATTGGAGCCTGAACATCTGCCATGGCCAACACAACATTACCTATAACTGCACACCACAATCAATCTACACACAGCACAGGCTCCTGCAATAACACTAGCAAAATACATCTAGAACTGTTTGTCATCACTGTAGATCCCTTTTCATATTTAATTCAAAAGATCAGATTAAGAAGAGAGATCCAACACAGAAAAGTAAAGAGAGTGCATGACTCAAATCAGTCTTTTCCTTGATATTCCCTTTCATTTACAATAAAACATCCTTCCTCTGCCTGCTTAAGTAAACTAAGGTGCAAAAACTAGACAAAAAAAACTGTTGATGAACGATAAATGTGATATCATTATCTCTACATTGTACATCAGATTATGGAATAAAATGGGTTTGCAAACAACATTTCACAATTTTCCATTTACTAACATTTGCTAACAAAGCAGACTTCATGAAGGGAGAAAAGCTACAAAAGAGTGCATATGATCAATTTAAGACTGTTTGAATGTTTTAATTCTGCATGTCTTATATGAAAGCTGTAATTACTTCAAATCTTAGTATATTGTATGTAAAACACATAAAATCGTAAATATATATCCGTGAAACAATCTCCAGGATATGGGAACCATAATTACACATTGTTTCCATAAAGTGTGTTTCTGTGAAAAATGCACAATTTATCCATAGCCACAGCTGTCAATGTAGGGACACATGTTGAGCTCTCCCTAGATACCAATTAACCAGCTCTTGCCCATTATGAGAGCTAAAGAACATGTTCACATAAGCTCTACACAATAGCGTGATTTGCTAAAAAGATGATAGTGAGGCTCTCTGTCTGTGGTAAATACATTAATGAAGACAGCAATTAACGCAAGAGCTATAAGAAATATAAACGAGCGCTCTCATGAATGAGAGTCAGATAAAGAACCACACAGACCGTTTCTTCCAGGCGGGAACGAGAGCGGCATCTTTTTTATCTGAACGTTTAAGCAGAAAGAAAACCTTTAGATGCCACATTGTCATTGTCGGGAGCTGTCTCGTTCCCATTTTCTATTTATTTATTTTTTCATGAGGGAAGAGAAAACAATGCGAGCTTCCATTATAGTGGCATCATTTTCAGGAGGTTTTGTTATTATGGCCCTTATTCACACAAAGCCGCTATTCATTTCACATTCAATCTTCTACTTGAGACGCGAGGCAGATGTTGCAGCGAACCGCAAGCTGGACGATGAAGTACATGGAAGGAGAAGTCGGATGCGAATCACAGACACCTTTTGTCGTCAGCACTCTCTTTTAAGAAATTAACAAGGGACTGTGAGCGAGGTGGACAATATAGAGACAAAAGAGCTTGGTTGGCGGCAGCAATTTGGTTTTCTCGCTGACTTTGAGAAAGCAGCAGAAAATGGACCATCTGTTTGAATTACTAAAGGTAACTCTGCAAGGAAGTGGTGAGGGAGAATGCAGACTTTCAACTGCCGAAAAAAAATTCAGGGTGCTGCACAGCAGGAGCAATCCGAGGATTTCAGGTCCCTTATCTAAGCATGAGCTGATTTGACTCTGAGGAATATTTCTTGCCTTAAAGGGATAGTGCACACACAAATGTATCATTATTTACCCAAACTCACATCGCTCCAAACCAGTATTTCTTTCTTCCATGGGAAACTTAATGAGAAATTCTGAATAGTGTTCTGGTTCATACAAAAATAATACTAAATAGCACTAAAATAGGTTCACTGGCTTGTAATCATGGGGTATCACTCTCAGTGCTATATAAGAACAGGCTTGCGCAACTTTGGTCTTGAAGGGCCACTGTCCTGCAAGGTTTAGCTCCAACCCTAATCAAACACACTTGTCTGAAGCTTTCTATTGATTGGATTGTTCAGATGTGTTTGATTAGGGTTGGAGCTAAGCTCTGCATGACAGTGGACTTCCAGGACTGAAGTTACCCATCCCTGAATAAGACAAACCCAATTCTCCTCTGATTTTTAGATGTCACTCCACTGCTAAGAATGGGAATTTACAATAATGGCAAAAGCAGTTTTGATTCACTTTATTGGACTTTCTGATGTCTCAAAAGGAAGAAAGAGAATCGAACAACCTTTGTATAATTCAAGCATAATACACTGTAAATCATTCATTGTAAAATATTTGTCATGTCATTAATCATGTGAGCTTTAACTTAAAACAAGAAAACATCTGCCAAAGTAGTTAAAAAAAATTAAAGGAAAAAAACAAAACAATTCTGGATGGATGGATGGATGGATGGGCAAAACAGCCTTTTTAATAGAGCCAAAACACAAGGTAAATTCACAGAAGGAACTTGAGTAGACACACGTACACAACTTACTAGAACGGACAAAGAAGCATGGTGCAGCCAGCACTTAAAATACTAAACTTAACGAGGTGGAGGGAATCAACTAATAATGGGATACAGAGGACAGGAACAGGAACGACCAAATATGAGCACATGAGGGAAAAAACACACACAATACAGGTCCATAATCCTGACACTAATAAGAGTATAGATTCAGCACAAATATCTAGCCTATATTTGCTGAGCAATAGTGGACATGTTGAATCAAATGAGCTTGTGCAAGAGGCAATGAATATGGCAAAATGCAAAGATTCACTGTTCACCAAAGCTACTGTAAATATAGCCACGTCAGAGTAAAGGGTTTAATTCCTAGGAAATATACAACCTGATGTACATGTCAGCTGATATGGATGCATTTAATGCTTTCATAACTCAGATTCATTCATCTATAGAAGTTTTATTAATCCAGCTAGAAATGTCAGATGCAACCAGGCTCTAGACATGTTTTAGTTGCAAGGCCTTGTTTTTTTCACACTCTTTTACCAAAATCAGCTGAGCTTGTTAGTGTGAATTTAATATCTAATAGAGTAGAAAGGTTTGTTTTGATGTTTGCACGGGTGACTAATTTGCCCACTTCTCATTAATAACACGAGAGCAAGGGAGTCCATAGACATAATGTGAGCTTTGACTGCATTTTATGTGATATCAGCATTACAACTTATAACATGCAGACATGATTTGTGGGGTATGAGACTGAATCAGCATGTCTTAAAGTCACGTTGTTGATGTCAGTGCGACTGTCTAATGGCTCATAATATATTCAGTGTGACTGTCGTTCTACAGGAGAGCTGTTGCAAGACCAAATGTGTTTTTCTTCTATAAAAACAGCGTGATGTCTACCATTAAAATCAGATTCATCAGAACATTACTTGAAAAATGTATCACATTAGTGCTCACTGCCCACTCCAACTGCTTAGGAACAGGATGCTATCTGCACAGCACAATGTCTCTCCCACATACATTATGGCTCTGTCACCTATGCAATCCTATCCATCGACTCAAATAGAATTTCAGGCTAGACACATAAAATGGATATGGCTACTTTCCATTTAAAACCAATCCCTCATATTGTACGCTCTGGGCTATATGCTTGAAGCATACTTGCCTCTGTGTATCATAGAAAAACAAAAAGCATTTTCTTTATCCCTATGTTTGTTTTCTGTAAAATATCTAAAAATCATTAAAGCGAGATACATTTTACTTTGAGAAGCAAAACTAGCATAGATGTATTTTGAGAGAATGTATCCCAGGGGAACTACTGTTATCTCAAACCAAAATAACAATATAATTAACAAAATGAACACTAATACAAAAAAAAGGGGGGGGAAAAACATTAACATTTCATCCTGTGAACTGAAAAAAGTTCAGCTTGTAGCAAAACTTCTTTCAGTTTAATATTAAGTATTACAATATCTAAAACTAAAACTGAAATAGAAATGAACAAGAACTACTGTATAGAGATATATTAAAAAAAACACTACATAACAATAATGACGAAAACACACAACAAAATTACTAAAACTTTAAGTCAAATTAAAATATAATAATTTTTTTTTTTCAAATGATTAAAAATGTAGTATATCAGTAATTATAATATGCTGTATTAAGTATACCAGACTTTATTTATTTGTTTGTTTGTTGCATAGAAATGTTAAGTTTGTGCTTTAAAATTGCAAAATTGCTAGTATTTATTGCAAACATTCACTGTAGGTAGAAAAATACCTTTGTAAAATTTACACACATTAGCCGCAAATATTGCCAAAAATTTTCTGGAGGGAGTGAAAACTGGTTTAGTCTGTCTCTTAGTGCAAATGATAGTAGATCCCCACAAAGACTTTAAAAATTTAAACTGTAAGCTTAGTTTTTTTTTTTTTTTTTTAACTTGTGCTTTCTCTGTACTTTTGTCATTTAAAGGCCTTCGTGCAGAAATTGTCTTTAAAACCCTTCCTGCTGTCTGCACCATAACACACAAAAAAATGGTGTTCACATCATACACGGAAATGAAGCGGTCCTTCATGAAATAGAAATGAACAAGAACTACTGTATAGAGATATATTAAAAAACACTACATAACAATAATGACGAAAACACACAACAAAATTACTAAAACTTTAAGTCAAATTAAAATATAATAATAATTTTTTTTTCAAATGATTAAAAATGTAGTATATCAGTAATTATAATATGCTGTATTAAGTATACCAGACTTAATTTATTTGTTTGTTTGTTGCATAGAAATGTTAAGTTTGTGCTTTAAAATTGCAAAGTTGCTAGTATTTATTGCAAACATTCACTGTAGGTAGAAAAATACCTTTTAATTTTACACAGCTTTGCTTCTCAATTGCTAATTGTTTTCAGAGTAAAGCTATACCTAGAATATATACAGTTTTATTTTTCTTACCACAATTTTGTGAGGTTAAAACTAATAATAAGAATAATTCAATACAATCCCATAATGAAACTGCATGTGAAAATAAACAGTTATTAAAATATTATTAGAAATCAAATGTATTTTCTGACCACAGAGGTGAGACAGGCCCGCCATCAGCGGCCATCTTCCTCACAATGTCTACGAGAACAGCAATCATCCAGCGCGAAGCTCACTGATGGATGAACTAGGAGCCCCAACCTCCCTCCAGCCCTCATTCACCACATGCTGCTACTAGACAAAATAGAGCACAGCTCACTAATAAACAGATTGACAGTCACATTATGCCATAACAACAACCCAGTCACTCAGGGCAGGGATGAAGCAAAAAGTAGCTCAACCCCACATTACTGATGACGGATTGATGCTCACTAGATCGGGGAGAGTGTACGGACAAGGCCGATTGAAAGGGGCGAGATGTGCCATCAGCTGAGAGGAAATGGGAGCCTGACGGGATCTGACCTTTACCGACCCCAGTCGGTCCTCCAAACACTGTGTTAGGGTGCCAAGCTTATGCAAATGTCACCAAATTATGCCGCTCACGTCTCTCCTGGTCAAATCATGAAAATCTTCAGATTCTGTTTGAAGACATTTACCGTCAAAAGATCAAGGGTCAACCACTGTCTTACATTATCAAAACCAAGTTTAATTCTACACGAAATAACATTCACTGGCCATTTTAGTTCCATACAATGGTGTATTTCTAAAATTGTATAAAAAAAAAATGTAGAGTGGGACAAATCTTTATTTTTAGGGAGGAATTTTATTTCATTTTTAATTAAATTCTTAAATGAACAATTCATATATTGGGATTTTGATTTGTAGGGAAGACTTTTATTTCTTCCTTTTTAATAAAACAAAACATTTCAATTAATATTTCCTAAACCGGAATTTCATACTTAGTAGGGAAGACTTTTATTTTTTACATTTTATATTAAATAATACACTTAAATTAACAATTCATATATTGGGAATAAGTGGGTCCTATATAACAGAACGGACCAGATCCGAGTGTGAAATAATAGCTAAATGGCAAAATTTTACATTAAATTAACATTATTCAATAAGTGATATTAGAAGAAAAGACAGACAGAGCAAACTGGTACATTTTGATGAAATATGATGATACAAATACATTTTTCCCCTTGGAACAGTATGCACTGATGAATGAATGTACAGAAATAAAAAAAAACATACATACATACATACATACATAAATGCCAGTAATGTAAAAAAAAATAAAAGTTTTTTTTTTCTTGTATTAACCATAACTAATTTCATTTTGATTCCTTTTGTAGAAAAATACTTAACATGATATAGGAAAGATTCAAACCTGTATTTTCCATATGAGCACCATGGCTCAATAATATGCCACGGATTGAAGGCTAGTTTGTTCATTTCGTTTGCCTTTCTTCAGTTGTTTCTATGAGAACAGCAGAGGACGGCTCACTATGGATGAAGAGGCTCACTTGTGTGCCAAAGACTAACATTGAGGAATTAACTGTCTCTATTTCCCCTGGTCTTTTGCAAAAAGCCCATTAATAAAGAACATGACAGAGTAAGGAGGAGGATGCCTCCAGCCACCAGCAGGACCTAGTTTGACCTAATACACTATCCAAGAGATGCAGCCACACTACAACTCTCTACGATTCAACTGTATCCTACAAGAAAAAAACAAAAGAGCAAATCAAGACAATAAGGAAACCAGAACTGCCTCTTTTTGTTGTTGTTGTTTTTTTTTACAACTTTTGTCTTGAGTTGTTATGCAAACCGCACAGTATATTTTCCAGACGATATACTTTCAAAAAGATCATTTTCAGTGGGAAGTGAGGTAGAAATGTCATTGTGAAAACGAGGCGATCATTTTATTTATAACCAAGGGTGAGAAACACAAAGCATTACAAATTAGGTGATTCATTTGCTGTCATATTGAGGGAAACTTGTGAAAAGTGACAAGCTGGGGGCATTGTCATTGTGTTTTATCATGTTTTTGTGAAGCATAACAAGGTTCAGATCAATATTTTGCTCTTTCGTATAGCGCCACATACTTTATTTCCCACAGGAGTTTCTCATTGAAGTAAATGTGGCCTATTAATACCCATCCCGAAACATCCTCATTATACAGCGGGACCAATGTTGTATGTACAGTTATTGGTCATCAACACAAAGATGTTATGTGTCTACATTAGACTTTGGTTTGTGAACCGCAGACACATAGCAGATAAAACCGTGCTCTGGGCTCCTTTGATCAATATCCTGCATCTCTGGCGGTGATGAAACAGGGAAGGGACTTATGAAAGGCCACTACATCTTGATCATTTCCTGTCCTTCGGCAATGAAGTGGCCATAAAGGTAGTGTAAATACACAGCCTCATTACACAAAATGTCTCACATTTTCTGAAATGATCACCCATCTCTTTTTCCCCTTTCAGTGTGAAAAGTAGTTTTCAGAGAGGTGTCTTTGTTGTTTATTTATATACTAATATAAACATCTAAATATAAACTAGTAAACAAAAACAACAATTATTTACATACACCATATTCATATATTAAAATGAAGCAATTTCATTCTGCTTCAAAAAAACTGAAATAAAAAAAAATAATCAATCAATCAATCAAACAAACAATCAAATATTATAATACTGGTTTTTACATTCACCAAATATCATAATATTACTATTTTATTCTGCTTCAATGAACGAACATACAATCAAATGAATGAATGAATGAATGAATGAATGAGATTCTGCATATATTTTTATGGATTGAATTGATCAGTCTCAGATACCCCAGTTAAAAATTTGCTTTAGTACAATGATCATATACAGCAAAAGCCGATTATTCAATTTTAAAAACAATTTTGTTGTCTTTATATTATAATTTGCACAATGTATAAACGTCTTGTTTTACATTAATACATTTATATGCTTTTTAAGGTGATCATCAAGTTCTTCATATCAAACAGTTCAAACAGAGCTAATATAATGGGTGTTCATACCGAGCCTTAACACTCCATGATGCCAAGAGTGTGTGTCCTAGATCACGCGCGTGTCCTTTGATGAGTGTTCTAAGGATGCTGGAAAACTCTGGGAAACTACATTGAGGGCACCTCTTTATGACCCATTTTAGCACAGATATATTTGGGAGCAACAGGAGTTGAACAATGAACAGAGTAAAACTGTAAAACTGTGTATCTGTGTTGAAGAGACCCAGCTTGATTTACTAGCTGGATTCTCTACTGCACGGAGTGCAACAAAAAGCTAGACACAGCGGTCGGCAAAGCTCGCTATTAAAAGCAATAAAAGAGAGGTGAAGAGGGGTGAATACAATCTAGAAATTCAGCTTTTGGTTAATATGTCACTTTTCATGCATCTAAACGTCCATCAGCATTATTGAACGCAACTAAAAAGCATCGTGCCGCTGTATACGAGCAAAGGTTATCCCAGAAATGGATATGCTAGGGCTGCGATAATGTGCTATATACTGTATGACACGAATTTGGCGAACTTGAACCTATTTGAGTGACTGACATGTCATTTAACACAGGCAACAGGGGAACACAGGTAGAAAGTGTCTATTCAGCTGGCTCGTTTTTAAAAAGCGCCACTCTGAATAATTTACATCTAACATTTTCATTCGACCCACTTAAGTTACAGAACCGCACTGAGGTGGAGAAGCAATGAGATGAGAGTTACTTGCCCGTAAAAACTCCCTCCAGAGATGGAAAATATCACAGGTGGCCGACACGGTAGGGGACGTCCAAATCTCCACTTCCAAAGTGAAGCCCGTCGGCATTGGGAGAATAAAGGGGGCTGAATGCAATATGGTGTGTTTTTCCCTTGGCCTAACAGTTTGACCTCCTTGTATGAGTCAAGTACCAGGAGAGCTTGAAAATAATTAAGGATCAAAAGTGACTTACAAATCCCTAACCCTCCATATCGGCCTTAAGCAGACTTATCAGACTTCACTTCACATTATACCTCATATCCAGGTACAAAAAAATAAAAGTAAATACAAATAACCAAGAACTTCAAATTTCAACAACATTTAGTGATCATTAATATTGCTATAAATTATTATGATTACTAAATAGTTGCAACTCCTACTAATTAAGTAATAAAAATAATACCACTATTACATCACTATTAAATATATATTACAAAATAATATTAGTAATAATAATAATTACACAAATATGTAAAATATTTTACAAAATACTTATTATTATAAAAATAACAATATTTAATAATAAATTATTAATAATAACTATTAAGATTAAGTCATAATTTAGATCATAATTTAATATTTATATAAAATTACATATAGCTATATAAAATATTATATTAGTATATTATATTAGTATATTGTATTATTATTATTATTAGTAGTAGTAGTATTAAACATAAATCTAAAACAAAATCCACAAAATCCAAATAAGAAATATTATAATGTAATCATCGACGGTAAAAAAAAAAAGCAATATATATATATATATATTTTTTTTTTTTTCTTTTTTTTATTATAAAATAATTATTAATTTATGACACAATATCACTAAAATAATAATGCTAATAATAACTAGTATGTGATAATTGCATCATAATTATGAATATTTTTTCTTGTTAGTAATAATAATAATAAAAGTGATTATTATTATTATAAAAATGGCAATAATTACAAAAAAATATTATAATGAAATATTTCACTGTAAAACAAAACATTATGAAAAATATATTTTAACATGTACACAAACACACTCACTCATACATGGTGACCAAAATTGTTAGAACACCTGACAGATCTGAAAATATTGACCATTTTAACCTCCAAAACATGATTTCATTCCATAATGTTTATGAAATTTTGAGATGAACTATAATATTTGGTATGTGCACCTTTTGCAGCAATTACAGTAGCACATCTCTCTGGCATAGTGTCAATATATTTCCTGAGAACTTAAACAGTACTGTTATCCCATGCCATACAAAAGATCCGGACTTTGAGGCGGCCAGTCCATCACTTTCAGTGTTCCAGCAGATTCCTTCTGTCTCAGGAAGTTCTGGCAATAGTTCATTTTATGGGTATTCTAATGGCCAAATCAACAAAAACAATAGAAACCTCTTAAATATGTCAAATGTTCTAACAATTTTGGCCACCACTGTATATAAACTCAGATTCAGCAGATGCATGATGAGTTTGTGTGGCACAGCATTTACTGCAAACTGAGCAAACACTGGCAGATAATAAGCTGTTCATGTGTAATAACACAATGACGTACTTTACTCTGAAACATGCAGTGCATATATTTATTTAATTAAACTGCAGTCTTTGCAATATGAAAATCACCTTTGGTTTTAATTTCGATTAAGCATGCAGGTCTGCTACGAACGTCTGTCTGTGTTAGTGCAGCACAGAGAAGGAGTTTGTATCGGAGGTTGCCGGTTTGGTGCTGCTGAACCATGACTAATGTCACAGCCCATGCAGGCCAGCTCTCAGGCACCTCCTGCCTCATAGAGCTCAGGCTCAGGGGCCTGGAATCTGTGTCGTCGCTCCATCTGCTGACCCTCCTCCTCCAAGAATGCATCCCACCCCAGACGGTCAGCGAGCGGGACTCTCCTCCAGCTGGAGGTGAAATCAGAGGTCTCTCTTAATAAGTCCAGTTCCAACGTGAGGCCCAACCCACACCTCTACAGTGCTGACGCAAACCAACGGAGACTCCATTTATCCATCTGCCTGTCCGGCTGACAAGACCAGCATGAATTTACAAGCTGGCTTATGCCGTTCATCGGGAGGAAATGCTAGGCAACTAGCACAGTGTTTCTGCTGAAGCTGGTTGAGCTTGCTAAAGAAGACAGCAGCATCCCAAACACAACATATGCTGAATTTCAACAGGGTGATGAGCAGCAGACTGATCTGACAGCATCTTACTGAAGATGACAAACTTGAAATTAGGGATGATGATTTAACATTAATATTTATATAATTTAATTATCAAGAAAGTAATGCAAAAACATAATAGCATGCTTAATCATCACCCTGGGTGGTATGTAAAATCCATATTACTGTTTATTGCTGTGGATGTGCCATATTACTGTGGATTGCTGTTGAAAACAAGGGATTAGAAGTACTGTACTTGGTGAAAAACTCAATATTGTTTGATATTATTAAAATGGAAAAAAACTGTTTGCTATTTTAATATATTTAAACATTTCAGCAGTCAGTATCACATGAGCCTTATACAAAATTATACTGATATACAATTTCTATATGCTAAAATAAAATTTCTTAATATTATTAATTTTGAAAGCATTTTTTTTTTTTTTTTGAAATGTGGATTCTTAGATGAATAGAAAGTTCAAAGGGACATAATTTATCTGAAACAATTTTTTAAATATATTCACAATATTCTAACATACATATAAAAAGAAATGTTTTACATTTTAATTATAATACTTGTAGTTATAAACTTGTAGTGAAAACTTGAAAACAAATTGTTAAAAAATGTCTCTGAATTATCTGTATTTGGGCAATTTTCTTACTGATACGTGAAGCACTGATAAATGAGATTAACTGCAATTTATTAATCAGCGTATCATGTAATACATTTGATTAAACATTTTAATAAGTTGAAAGCTCTACTAAAAATATAACCGATAACCAGAGCTTCTGTCTTGCAGCATTCTATGACCTTGTTTTTCATATTCACTAACTGACGAAAAACGATATTATAAAACAATGAAAATGGGTTGTTTGGCTGACTGACATGAAAGACAAAGTTCAAAGGGATGGAATATTACAATGAATTGCATCATATGAGACACTAGAGATTCAGTTCCTGAGGAATATGTCTCTCAGATATGAATAGAGGACCATGAAACCTCAGAAGCTGTCTTGATCACGGTTTGTTTAATCCAGTCTGACACGAGTTAGATGACAAACAACACAAGAGAAAGGGAGAAGGACGGCGACTAAAGAATATTTATGCACAAACAAAGATTCTTCTCATTGCGACGCAAACACAAACAAACATTATTGTTCAAATCATAACAACAAACCAAAAACATTCCGCTCAGATTCCAGGACGATTGTTTACTGAGTCGTCGATATAGCATAAGTTTGAATAGATTTTCATGGCCCGACCATGACAGTGTAATGTGAGCTTTATTTCAGAATGAAGAGCCACAAGAACGCACCCTTTGAGAGCCGCAACACCAGGCTAAACACAGGGCGTTTCCCTCTGGTAGGGACATAATAATACACTTCTATTTTGGTACCAGCAGATGGGAGGTTATTATAAGTTACGCTCCAATTTTCCTCCCTTCATTTTCAAACCGACTGTAGAATTGAATTTGGTAGGGACGCTACATTTATTCGAGCTCAGGTGTCATTACAAGGTCTCTTAACTTTCAAAATGAGCCCAGTATCGAGCCAATTGCATGCTGCGCCTCAAGCATTACAGTAGAGCTGCCGCATAATACCAAATATGCACAATTGCTCTGTATATTAGTTATCTGGCCAAAATATATTTCATATATATATATATATATATATATATATATGTGTGTGTGTGTGTATTAGTGCTGGTATTAGTGCATGTGATTAATCGCATGAATTTCTGTGATTAATTGCATTATGCACAAAATTCAATAATGAATTCAAAAGTAGTGTATTGTGCAAGTTTCAAATAAATTTACTTAAAAGGGACAGTAAAGACAAAACATTAAGCAGAACAACTTTTTCAATAAGGCTGAAATAATGGCAACTGAAAAGCATAATTTTCAGCATCCATTACAGCACTTCAGTCTCCAGTATCACATAATCCATCAGAAGTAATTCTGATTTGGTGCTCAAGAAACTTTTTATTTTTATTTTATTTAAGTTTATTATATATATATATATATATATATATATATATATATATATATATATATATATATATATATATATATATATATATATATATATATACTTACTTTTTTACTTACTTTTTACATGACACTTTGATGAATAAAAGTAAAAAAAATCTATATTTTGTACCATTTACATTTATTTACTGTCATTTTTGATTAATTTAATCCACCCTGGCTTAAGAAAAGAATTAATTTCTTTCAAAAGAAAAAAAAATCTGACCCCAAATTTTTGAATGGTAGTGTATATTAAAGCTGTTTTATCGACAAAAACTATTTCAATTATTGGCGAATAAAATTAGCAATATCAGAATAATTAAAATGGCACTTAACTAAAATGCAGTCAAATCAGACTATGACGAAAACAAAAACATCATTTAGTTTAGTGGGGAATAAAATGCATAAACAAATAAAACTGAAAGCCATGGATGAAAGCCACTGGTTCCTGTGGTGTTCAGTGCTGCGATTTTAATTAAGAAGTGTCGAGTCACATTAGATATGATGATCTCCAAAAGATACATACAGTTTTGTATTTGATTAATGTTTCACTCCTCTGCACGCAAACCCAACGTAAAGTTTCCATGCACAGCATCCTTCTTTTAAGGCTGATGCTGGAAATATTTCGCCCTTAGAAACAGGAACAACAACTCCAAAAATACTTCCAAATGGGTGGTTTTCTCACTGAGTTCCCTTGCTACCACAAAGGCTGCCAGTGAAAAGGTTGAGGAGCCATCTGTCAGCATTTGTGGTCTGCTGTAGCAATCTGCTTTGGTCTTGCAGAGACTGCCTCCTATCTGGTTACAGAGCGGGTCGCCACCACGAGCGCAGACCGCTGAGGCTCACACCTCTGCTACTGGGAGGACTAATAACAGGCTGGATCACATCTGTTTACCAGCGCTGAACTCCATGGGGGCTTTTCTAGATTTAGGCTGTTTAGTTAAGACGGCAGCATCGCTTAATTAGTTTATTCATGTTAGACGGAAAGAGAAGAGAAGAGGTAATTAGGAAAATGTAACAGTGAGGCTTGCGCGTTCCTGGATTTATTTTCTTTTTTCAAACTTCACATGGATTGACAGCTGTTTGATCTGCACAGAAATGACCATCATGCATCCCTCAATCAAAATTTATTTTTAAGTGCTCCTGCAGTGTATTGATCTGGTAGAGTGAGGGCTTGAGGCTTGTATTCTTTCTGTTTCATTTTCAGTGGAATACACTAATACACTAATATTTCTTTAAATCTGAAGATGTAATCAAGCTAGTCTAAAAGTACGCAAACGTAGTCTAAAATATCTGCAAATTTTGAAACATACATTTCAATACAGAACAGATATATTTTTCACATACACTCAGTGGCCACTTCATTAGGTACACCATACTAGTACCGGGTTGGACACCCTTTTGCCTTCAGAACTGCCTTAATTCTTTATGGCATAGATTCAAGGTGTTGAAAACATTCCTCAGAGATTTTGGTCCATATTGTCATGATAGCATCACGCAGTTGCTGCAGATTTGTTAGCTGCACATCTATGATGCGAATCTCCCGTTTCACCACATCCCAAAGCTGCTCTACTGAATTGAGATCTGGTGACCGTGGAGGCCATTTGAGTAAAGTGAACTCATTGTCATGTTCAAGAATCCAGTCTGAGATGATTTGAGCTTTGTGACGGTGCATTATCCTGCTGGAAGTAGCCATCAGAAGATGGGTACACTTATAGAGGGATGGAGATGGTCAGCAATAATACTAGGTCTAATATAAGGTAGGTTGTGGCGTTTAAATGATGCTCAATTGGTACTGAGGGGCCCAAAGTGTGCCAAGAAAATATCCCCCACACCATTACACCACCACAACCAATCTGAACCGTTGAGAAAAGTCAGGATGGATCCATGCTTTCATGTTCTGAATGTTGCAGCAGAAATTGAGACTCATCAGACCAGGCAACATTTTTCCAATCTTCTATTGTCCAATTTTGGTGAGCCTGTGCAAATTGTAGCCTCCGTTTCCGGTTCTTAGCTGACAGGAGCAGCACCCGGTGTGGTCTTCTGCTGCTGTAGCCAATCTGCTTCAGGGTTCGACATGTTGTGCGTTCAGAGATGGTATTCTGCATACCTTGTTTGTAACGAGTGGTTATTTGAGTAACTGTTGCCTTTCTATCATCTCTAACCAGTCTGCCCATTCTCCTCTGACCTCTGACATCAACAAGGCATTTTCCTCCACATGACTGCCGCTCACTGGATATTTTCTCTTTTTTTGACCATTCTCTGTAAACCCTAGAGTTAACCTCTGTAAACCCAACAACCATTCCACGTTCAATATATGCTTGTGTGTGTGTGTGTGTGTGTGTGTGTGTGTGTGTGTGTGTGTGTGTACTCTTGTTTTTGTGACATATCATGACACAACTTTATATAATGACATGGGTATGACACAGGTATTACAAGGAGAGGGTGACTTATGAGGACATAACCCATGTCCCCATTTTTCAAAACGCTTATAAATCATACAGAATTAGTTTTTTGAGAAAGTAAAAATGCACAAAGTTTCCTGTGAGGGTTAGGGTAAGGGTTAGGGTTGGTGTAGGACCATAGAATATACAGTACAGTATAAAAACCATTACGCCTATGGGATGTCCCAACTTTTCACAAAAACAAACATGTGTGTGTGTGTGTGTGTGTGTGTGTGTGTGTGTGTGATGCCATCAGGGAAAACCTGTTGGATGTCGCGCTGGGACGTTTTCATAATAGCGATTATTGCAGCAAGCCATAAAAAAGGCCAAAATATCTGAGAAAATATATTTTAAATGTACATGCAAAATATTTACAACACATTTTATTGTCCAATTGTGTCTATTATACATTTGTGGTCTAAATTTTACATACATTTTGCAGTATCTACAAAATGTTAACTATTTTACCAAAATAAGAGGGATCATACTAAATGCATGTTATTTTTTATTTAGTACTGATCTCAATAAGATATTTCACATAAAAGACATATAGTCCACAAGAGAAAATAAGAGTTACATTTATACAAATAACCCCATCAAAATTTTGCATACACATGATTCTTAATACTGAGTTGTTACAAGTTTTTGATTTGTTTCGTGATAGCTGTTCATGAGTCCCTGGTTTGTCCTGAACAGTTTAACTGTTTGACTGCCGTTCTTCAGAAAAATCCTTCAGGTACAACAAATTCTTTCCAGCATGTTTTCAAGCATCATTATACATATTTGCGTCCAACAATGACTGTGTGATTTTTGAAATCCCTGTTTTCACACTGAGGACAACTGAGGGACTTACATGCGACTAACACTCCAATGCAACTAACTACATACAACTAAAACAATGTTTTAAGAACCAGGGGTGTAAATTTTTGAACAAAATTACGAAATGTAAATGTATCTTATTTTGCCTAAATATCTTTTATTTATTATTATTTGTTTTATTTAGTGCTTCCCTTCAGAATCAGAAGACATATTTCTTCAAATTCAAAAAGTTTTCACCTCCAGGCTCTTAATGCATTCTGTGTCCTTCTGGAGCATCAGTGAGCTCTTGAACTTTTTGTGACAGCTGCATATAAGTCCCTCAGTTGTCCTCAGTGTAAAAAGATGGATTTCAAATCATACAGTCGTAGTTGGAAAAGGGTGTGTATGGGCATATATGTACATATAATCTCACCTATTGTGTTGAAAAAAAAAGAAAATCTAGCCTAAACTTTGACTTCTTTCAGTGGTTCCTGCAGCATTTCTCCTCCACCCCATAATTTCCGTTTGTGTTTTTTTTTTTTTTTTTTTCATAGTAAGATCCTGAGGGGACAATTTGTTCAGAGTTTCAAGCTCAGGCACTGTCTATTGCGGACAGAAAGCCAAATATGTGGGAGTTTCTTCGACTTCGGGCACTTTTATGTCTCAGGGGTGGCTTTTTATTAAAACTACCAGATTTCAGCTACTTTCATTTTGTTATATGTCTCGGAAACATTTTTCCATGTCTACATCAAGATTTTCAATCTTAAAATATATGAAAATTGGAAACAAATCGAATCTAAAGTGAAATAAACATTGCACACATTTGTCAAAAGTTGTACTTGTTGACCAAAGCAAAAGTAGTGCCAGTCAAGAGCTCCATTTTATGGTGTTTTACATTTTGCCGCTGCCAAACATTTGCAGTTTTGTGAAGGGAAAAGAAATCGATTAATTGTGTTCATTCAAAGTAGATAAAATGAACATCTGACCACAGGAAGACCATTAGGAGCCTGAGGTCTTTATGAGGGCTGGCATGTGCTGTGTAGACATTTCCCTCGACCCACAGTTTAAACAGGCAGCCAATGTTAGTAAAATGAAATACTCAAGGAAGACATAAGTCTCATAAAGGCTCATAAAGGACATCCCTAATAAGATCCTTGGTCTGACATTAAGGAGCTCTCTAGTGATGGCTGATTAATTGCAGGTGCTTATGAAAGCTTTGGAGAGAGCTTAGGTTCTGTGGACGTAATTTATCCTTCTATGTCCTTGCAGATAGGAAAATATCAGGCAGAGCTATGGTGGGTTTACCTGGGAGATGCGCTCACACCTTAAAGGACAGCTCCATTGTTTTAGCTCATAATGGGCTCTTTCCACAAAAGGAAGTCAGGCTGGGGCATGGGCTTTATTTGAGAATCCATAAAGCCAAGAGTCAAACGATCTTTAAGCGGCAGGGGGATGCTTGAACAACAAAGCCCTGTAAAATAAGATGTTTGTGAAATATATGTACATCCCACTAGTGAATATTTTACACAGCCCTCCAAGAATTCAGAGAAGCGCTTAACGCAGCTTCATGAATGATTCTGTTTCTTTGAAACACAAGCAAACATGGCAGGGTAAAGAAAGCTAAAACACTGTGAGAAAAAAAAAAAAAACGTTTAAAAACATATTCATTATGAGCCACCCAGGATTTTGAATGTGATTTTAGCTGTTTTTATCTGTCTTTTTGTGCCCACAAACTGTCGGAGAAACAACAGGCTAAAGACACAGGGGTCACAAAGAAAGTCTGGCATGGAATAATTTGCGAGGGACCCATAAGAGTTGTCCAGAAAAGGTCGACCTGAAAAAACAAAGTACGCATGAAAGGAGAGATCAGCCGCTCGGGCATCATTATGCCGTACAGTTAACCTACTGTCCCGTCCCTTCAAATGAACACAGAACACTACAACAATAAGCATCTCATTTGTATCACTGAGAAATATAGTGCAAGTGGGGTAAGATGTGTCGCCCCTTGATTTAACAAAGTTATAAGCAGATTTTACACTAAAAACATGGCAGGTAAAAGCTACACAAATGTATTTAGGTGTAAATGTATACAGTACACCTACGTATATACCATATATATATATATATGGTGCAGGTTCATGATGACATCATTATTCACATGACACAGCTGATTGGTTTGTTTCTGTGTCAGCTGCCAATGAGCTTGCTGCTCAACATTTAAATACTCAATACTCAGCTAGTGCTTGGTGTTGCAGTTGCAGTGCAACCCTCTACCTTCCCCAGCTCCACCTGTAAATATCTGCTATGAAGAAAATGTAATTTATTCCTGTGATGGGAAAGTTGTGCTTCTTAATATTTTATATTAATATAGTTTAAAAAATAATGATAATTAAATATTTTAAATAAAAAATATATATACATAGAAATATAAAAATATATTTACAATCACTTTAATGTATCAATGCTTAATATATATATATATACATATATATATATATATATATATATATATATATATATATACATATATATATATATATATATATATATATATATACATATATATATACATATATATATATATATATATATATATATATACATATATATATATATATATATATATATATATATATATATATATATATATATATATATATATATATATATATATATAAAATGTTCTCATGTTTGAATGATAGCTCATATATATGAAATGCTCATATATTCCCCAAAACTGTCCCTTGACATGACATCACATTCCCCTACGTCCCAAATTTGTATGGCTATTTGTTTAACCACTAGTTTCTCCCTGCCAGTAAAGCAAAGATTGGCTTACCCCACCCTCCCCGACTTGGCAGACTCAAAGTCACCATGAGGGGGCTAGGTGTGATGTATACATTATACGTCATGTGAACCAACCAGTGGGACTGATAATGATTTAAAAGGCTCAGGGAGACAAGCCCCTCTAAAAGGGTTTTGACAGCCCGCCGGCGAGCGGCTCGTTTCTGACAGGATGTTTACATCATAGAGCAATACATCCTGATGTCACCTTCAAATAGGCCGTGCTTGACTGAAAGCCTGATTGGTCCCATAAATTCTGGCTCTAATTACATCTGCGAAAGAACACGAGCCCTCTCGCAAGCCTTTTCGGACAACTATTAAAAGAAACAATGAATGGTGCCGTCACACCACTTTGCATACGGTGACAAGCTGATATGTCACTGTGATGGCTTAATGCACCATAATTAGACCACTGTACAACTCTGATAGCACCCGAACGGGGACGCATGAAACGATCAAAAGGACACAGATGTTTTGCTGGGAGAGACTGAATTGATGTCAGTTAAGAGAGATAATGAATAATGGAAGGTGAATGACTCGCACAAGACAAATAGCAGGAGACAAAAACAAACATACATTGTGTCTGCAGCTGATGTCCCCCTGTGTCTCTGGAACCATCATGCATAATTATACATAATCACTGAACAAGGAATACCTTGCACCACAGAAATCCCACGCCACCTAAAACATGTCATTCATCATAATAATAGCTATACTAACTAACCAATTTAGGCCGATAAAGAACGAGCCAAAGGTCCAGCGTGTGCATTAAACTTTAAGTGGAAGATTTTGTGATTTGTGCAAGCAAATGTAGAGACCCCTGATAATGAATAAATCATATCACACTGATGACAATTGCAGTAACCTTTTTATATCAAACGGAATGCTGCTTATTACTTTGGTTTCATTGCAAAAAATAAATAAATAAATAAATGTAAAAAAAAAAAAAACCCTGACTGCTACTGATTTAAGACATTGTCTTTATAGTAAATAAAATAAAATAAAATAGTTTTATTCAAGGAGTACAAAATAAATCAAATAACTTGTTCGACCATCAATAAACAAATATGCTTAAACTGTGACGGCTGGTAAATCTCATCAAATTATTTAATTACCAGTTATTGGATGACCATGTACAGTATGTTGAACTTTAATTATCTAACTCTTCATGGTCAGACAGTTGCAATTGAGGAGCTGTTGAAAAATACACATTTAAACTATCTTAATGTGTGTTTTGACACTGGAAATAAGAGGATTTACTTACTATCAAGCGATTATCAAAAGATACATATGAACAAAACTTAATTAACTAATTCACAAAATTAATCAAATAAAATCATTCAGTTCGTAAAACCTTCTATGCAGACTTCCTAACTTCCAGTACGTCTTATATAACCTTCCCTTTTTTTCAGACAACAGTTCTTCTGTCTGTGCCACACGACTGATAAAATGTGAGGGGCTGAATGAGGTTTTACAAATAATCCAACTTCCATGGCAGCAAACCAATTACTGAGGCTAAGATAACCTCTTCCCTGTCAGAAGAAATTAACCATTGTTTCACAAAGGCCAGTCAGCGCCTTTTGAGCATCTGCGTCACACTTGTTGCCGAATGTAACGTTAATGTGGCATGAATCATTTGCAGTTCTCAATGCAACACACTTAGTTATGACTTATTTTGAATGAAATGCCAAATGGATAAATGTTGTCCCTCTCTTCCAAAGAATACTTCATGATGCTTTCCCTTTAATGTAGTTTTACTGCTTTATCCACCTCAAGCATCGTCTCAAGTGTGTTTCTATCCCAACACAGACCTTTATGCCTTCAGCAAATATTTATGTATCATTAAGCAACATCAACAATTCATATCGTAGCACTCTTTGCTTAATTAAAATTAATTAGGGGGAAAAACCCTGCTTCTACAAGCTTCTGTGTTTCATATGTTAGAAATAATTGATGACAGACTTCTAAATTATTGAAAATTTACTTCTCACTCAAAATGGTAATGCATAACAGTCCAAAGACAATTATTCCACCACAGTTCCCATAAATATATATTTATATATAAAAACTTTCAGGTTTGTAGAAGTACTGTCATATTCCACAAATTAAGTATCTAGCTCAGAAACAGCCTCAGATAATCTTACTTCTGCCAAACAGCTGAAATCTTCATGCTTTAAAATAAAAACATTTTTAAATTAATAATAATTTTATGTATTCGAGAAATGTAAACCGTTTAATGTCAGCTTTTCGAAATACATTTATTATAATTATTATATTATATTATATTATATTATATTATATTATATTATATTATATTATATTATATTATATTATATTATATTATATTATATTATATTATATTATATTATATTATATATTTTTCTCAGGAAATGTCACACACATACATATACACTAAAAATTTTTGAAAGTATCTCAAGTTTAAGGTTTAAGCTTTATTTAATCAAAAATGCAGTAAAAGCAGCAATATTGTGAAATATTATTACAATACAAAATAACAGTTTTCGACTTTAATTTACTTCAAAATGTAATCTATTCTTGTAGTGGCAAAGCTGAATTTTCATCAGCTATTACTTCAGTCTTCAGCTTCACGTGACCTTTTAGAAATCTGTCTAATATGCTCATTTATTAAACAGAAGCTCTTGTGCTGCTTAACATTTATTTGAAACTTGTGATTCTTTGATGAATAAAAGGTTAAACAGAAATCTTTTGTAACAACGTGAGTCTTCGCTATCACTTTTTATCAATTTAACATATCCTTGCTGAATAAAAAAAGAAAAAAGCAGTGTATATTGTTATAAAAGATTTAGATTTTGAATTAATTCTGCACTATAAATGCACTGTAAGTTGTCCTGCTCTTTGCCATAGCCATGCATTGACAGAAAATTACTCACATGCTAAAATTACTAACATGCTATCAAATCAAAATCAGGAATTCAACAGAGCCTCTATATAATCATATAAAGGTGTATGCTACAACAACAACAACAACAACAAAAAATACACAATCCAGAAAACCTCCTTCCACAAGCCTTTTTCCCTTAATCCCGCTAAGTGGATTCTGTATCAGAGATGTTCTTAGGATTGCACTCTCCTGGACTGAGATATCAAGTTTTTCCTGGTTTCTGTTAAAACCATTTTCCAGCACAGCACCAAGAGCTCATATCAGCAATGGATCTACTTGGACCCTGGCTTGTCACCTTCTTTCTAGCTTCTCCTTTAGTTCCTGATGTTTCTCAAGCTTGTCATCCAGTTACATATCTATCACTGTAGCTCCACGCTTGGGACACCTATATGTAAACAGCAGATGGGGAAGCTACTCTGAAACTGATACTTATAAACCTACAATCGAATCGAAATTCAAGGCATTTCAACTACAGTCAAGCTAAACTACAAGCCACTAAGAAAATGTTGCACAAAAATGACTACATTTGAAAGCCAAACCACAAATTAACTCAAATTGTGCTGTTGCTGAAAACCTACATTTCTGTATAACATCCCTGTCCTTGTATAACACAAATGCCTCACACAAATCAATGGCCTTGTTACGCTAAAATCAAATGGAGCTATTGTGTGAAGTGATCACAGCTCCAGATGATTAACGAACTTGTCAGCTGATGTGTAGAGGAGAGGGATCACGTTCTTATTGTACAGATGTAAACTACTATAAATACAAAAAAGAAAAAGTGATTTTAAGCCAAAGCCAACACACGATGGTTCAGATCCTGATGTGTATCTTAACCCCGTCTGCGTCTCTGAAATCATCACTGACTTTCATCACAAGGGAAAAATATAAATGTAAACTTGATTTAAGTAACGCGTCACATTTTTCATTATTTGTTATTATCATCATTAAAATAAGGGAAAGGCTTTACTGCTGTGATCAACAACAACGGTTTTTAACTAAAGAGGTGTATTCTGAGGATCATGTACACCAGGGATTAATAATACTAATAATAATAATAATAATTAAAGTAGAGAAAAAGCTTTTGTTCACAACAAAGCAATACTTTTTATAAAAAAAATAAGAAATAAAAAGGTACCTTTTTCAAGTTTACATCAGTGTTACTTTAGCATCACTGAGATACTACTAATGATTTTATTAATATATTGAATATTTTTTTTAATATTTTAGTTTTAATTAAAGTTTTAATATTTAGTATTTAATTTATGTACTTAGTATTTTTGTCACTTTTAGTACATTTTTAGTGTGTGTGTGTATATATATATATATATATATATATATATATATATATATATATATATATATATATATATATATATATATATATATATATATATATATATATATTTCAGTTTATGATTATTTTATTGTTGTTTTAGATTTAGTGAACTATAATGACTCAGATTCACACTATGTTGTGGTAATAATTTTGCATATTATTATGCCTATAAAGGTGAGGCTAATTAATTAATTTTAATTATTTTAATTTAGTTTAAGGGCATTTATGTATGATATACAATTTTGCTACTGCACTGAATAATTTATATAATGTAAAAATCTGGTTTATGAAGTGAATCTGTCTGAGAACCATTGATCTACAACACCTTCCAGGGCTTATTATCTGAATGGTTCTCTTGCATTAACCCGTCCCTGTGAAAAGAGCTAGAATATTGTTCAGGGACCTTCACAGAGACAAGCTACATCATGTTAACATCTGTTTAAATGGATGAAACAGGCTTTCACCTCATATATGAGATTTAATAGCTACTGCAAGCGCAAGGTTTCAGCTTTGCTCTTAATGCTTTGAGGTGACATTAATAGCATGTCGTTCATAACAAACGCCTGTGCATCAGGCAAAGCTGATTGAAGAAAAAAAAAAAAAACATCATGCTATTCTGAAGACCAATATGGAGATCCAATCTGACACATTTGATACTGTGCCTTTCCTCAATCAACCACAAAGGGGGCTTCATTACACAGACACCTTTCTCCCACTGGACCGGCGATCAATAGATGGCTGATTCGGCTGAATTAATATGATAGCTCGGGGTGCATTGTCCTGATTCAACAGTGACAAATGATAAATTAAAGTCCTATTGTGCAACAGTAATTAAGATAGCGTGTCTCAATAGGATAAAGAAAGTGCAGAGCTTTTGAGCAAAATTAAACCTTTTAAAACCTTTGTTTTATGCACCACTGAGGCTTCTTGACCAAAAAAAAAGGAGCTTAGATTTTCAAAACAAAGACTTAAGTGTTGACACACGTCTACATCAATATGTAAAATATTTAAAAATAAAATAAAATAAGAATTAAAAAAAAAAAAAATTATGGAGAGAAAAAAAACCTGTGTAAAAATAAACAATGCTCTAGCAACCAGGGTTATTATTGTTAACTAAAAGAAAAACTATTACAAACATTTTATTAACCAAAATAAAGCTGAAATAAAAAATATAAATATTAGATTATTAGATGAAAAACTGCCTTGGCAACTCCCTGAAAGAAAATTAAATACATTTCAAAGCATTTCAAAACAGCTTTAGAGCTAATGCTTCTACATTAAAATTAATTTTATCTAATACTTTGTTATCTGCTATCAAATACTTTGACGACTGTGTCAAAGTATTTTAAGTTTAAATAAAAGCACTAAAACAACTAAATGGCAAAAAAAAAAAAACTGAAATAGAAATAGAAAATAAAACCTAACAGTAATACACTTTAAACAAATAAATAAAATTACTAAAAAAACTATTAAATAAAATATAACTATTAATTAAACGTTAATATAAAAATTATATTTTGAATTGCTTTTGTTTTCAATAAATTATTTTTGTCTGTTTTAATTTTCAGTAATTTCGTTATGAGCTTCTGTTATCAACATATTTGAATAAAATAAAATATTAATAAAAAACTACAATAGTATAAACAATACTAAAATAACACTGCTAGCAACACCAAACAGAATTGGCAAAATAATTCCTGAACCGGGGGTTAACAACTGACTCACTTGTCATTGTGTATGTGTATTAAACAGTCGTATTTCGATTTTAACACCCCAAAAAATGACACGCACCACCATTAACAGCCCAAATCAATGGCACTCATTTTCCAACAATGTTCCCAATTTAGCACAAGCGGATGCGAGCATGACTGTGCAGACAGATGTTCCTGTCCCAGAACCTCTTTTGCTCGAGGTGATGAGATCAACCACTGCGAGTATCCAGCGTCCTGACATTCTTAAGTATTTAGCAGCTCAATTGAATAGCACCTCCCCTCTGAGCCGCCATCTGTACGTTCTATTGATTGGTCACTCTCTCTTACTCAGACAGCTGGAGTCCCACTCTACGTCTCGACTGATCGATGGTGATGCGATCAGCAGTCGAGACCGCATTCACGATGTCACTGTGGTTTCTAACTAGCTCGCACTTCACCAGTTTAAATATTAAAAACCCTAAAACTGTGATCAATTTTTGCTTAAAGGGAAACGGAGGAAGAGAAGCTGCATTCTCTAGCATTGGTGAAAATGAAACAAAAATAGGGAGTGAGTAAACGCAGGGGTCTCTGGAGATGATGCTGAGACCTTATAGATTCCATCAGCAGCTCTGTTTGTAAGTGGGTCACCTCTCGTTGAGCTTTGGGGGCATGTCACCATTCATACGTTTCTGAACATTTTTCACGACAACTCTCAAAGCATGGGGAGATGAAGTAGGTCATCACGACAAACGTACTATATAAAAATATGTTTCAAGAGTCTATCGCAAACACAAGCTGTAAACAGACTCTAAACATGCCTATCGGCACATTATAGGAAGAAACTGGAATCTGTTTTTATGAGTTTTTGGGAAATAAGGAGTGCAAGGATGGAGCACAAATGATTTGTAGTGTTATTATTTGAGGTCAGCATGAATCACAACCTTTTTTGCTTCCATTATGGGACATTTTCCCCAAGGGAAAAAAGATACTCATTGAGAAAAAGAAAAGGGTACACTGATGTGATTTTATCCATTATGGATTGTAAACATAAGGTGGCTGAAAAGAAAGGGTTGGAAAGTTTCATGCTTGTATAAAGTTGTTTCAGAGGACGAAAAGTGCTTAAAGAACTATGGCATATGATAAAGTATTCATAAAAATTTTACATTTGGTATTACAACAGTTTGGACTTAGTCCTGGTCTACAATGCACAAGGCAAAGTTGACACCAGAATAGACATTTTCATAATTCTGTTTCACTAAAAATGCAAAAATGTTAGAGACATATGCTCTGTCACTGATATTCAAAAGTTTAAAATATTGTACATTTTAAAAAGTATTTTCACTTATTTTATTACCTTGTATGCACAAGTAAATGACATGTGTGGAAAAAATAAATCATTATAATAGGTAAACATAGTTTTGAAGATGTATTTTTATTGCATATATGAAAAAAAATATGCACAAAAAAAAAATGCTGCAGGGGTATAAAGTCCATAAATCTGTGCTCTCTGGATGTGGGATTTCTAAATTCATCAAAAAACGAATCACTCCAAGGCACTTAAAATTATAGTGAAAAAAATGAAAAAGCCATGTAAAAAAAAATTATTTACATGGCTTTACATTAAAAGCAATGCCTTACATTTTAATGTAAAGCCATATAATTTTTTTCACTATAATTTCAAGTGCCCTGGAGTGATTCATTTTTTTTATTCATCACATATGAAATCACATATGGAGGTAGTCAGAATTATGCCAAATTATGTAAAACAAAAAAAGTTTTTAGTGTTCATAGAAATGTATATCTTTTTTATATTATTTACAATATTATTTATTATGATTTATTTTATATTTTATTTAAATATTATAATATTTTTGTAAAGTATGATAAAAAATAATATAATAAATATATACATATAATAACAACAAATTTATTATTATATAACAACAATTGTAACAAACTACAATATATAGTATTTGTTTCCAATATCTTTATTACACTGTAGTGTGTGTGATGTGTGCATATATACAGTATATATATATATATATATATATATATACACACACATATATTAGGGCTGGTAAGTGATAAAAATGTTTAATCTAATTGAATACATGATGTGGTGATTAATCTAATTAATCGCACATCAAATTTGGAGAAATTACTCTGAAAAGATAATGTAAAGTCATTGTTGTGCAAAGCATAGGCGCCGATTTATGTTTTTCTCCGTGGGTGCTCAAGGGCGCACGCCATTTAAAAAATAAAAAAAATAGACTAGGCTATTCAAAAAATATTGCATTTCAGAACCTTAGGCTAATGGACAGCGGCCGATACAAACAAACACAACAGCGTCACTTCTCAAAAATACAAACAGGATTGGAGATGAAAAGTTTAACTGACACGTAACCGCTAATGCGTTCAGCTTCTTGGGAAATTAATGTTTTGTAAATATTGATTAAAAAACTATTGCGAAAGGACAGCGTTTCCATTAACCGATTGTTGCGACTAAAATAATGAGTTTCTGGGAATGTCTACCTCATTTATGTTTCGAGGTTTCTTTTGATAGTGGCATGGCTTTTCTTTGAGGTTTCGAATCCATTAATCATATAGGCTAAAAAAAATATTTTTTTATTTTATGTATTTAACAAAGAACTCGTATTCTGTCCAAAAGTAGGCTACTTTTGTGTCCATTAGCTTTTCCTCTTTTAAACCGTATATAGGCCTATACTTGAGCAGAAAAATGTTCCCATTTAAACCCTGTTACGAACTTTAAGGAGTCTAGGGAATGTACCGTAACATTTACATATTAACGTACTGCTGGGTATGAAATGAGGTGGAAGAACATGACAGACAAAACTTTGAAAGAAAAAAATACTGGACGTTTATTCACAAAAAGCCAAAGCCACTAGATCCAGTAAAATAACAATAATAATGTGCGCTATGTACAAGGTGAAAATGTAAACAAACAAACAATAAAATGGGAAAAGGAAAGAACAAAATATAAGAAAACAATCCTTAATCTAAACCTAATCTAACCAAAGCAAAATGTAGAAAATAAACCGAAATCTTCAGTGCAGTTTTTTTATAACAAATCTGTCCATTTTAGTCTGATTAATGATTAGTGATTACGGAAAGCAGTAAATGATTACATACTCGCACGGCACTGTATAGTGGGGGATGGGAAATTTTCAGAAACGCTGTGATTGGTGGATAGGATATGGAACATGCATGCGACTGGTTATGTCACTGTCACTGACAACAACATAACCAATCACAGTGTGGCAGACGCTTCATAGCGCCAACTGCAATGTTTAATTTTAAATAAATGTAGCCTACTGGCTGTCTGGCACTGGCACACGTGGGTGCTCATTTTCCGTGGGTGCTCGAGCCCCGGAGCACCCACGGTATCGGCGCCTATGGTGCAAAGCATCAAACAGATTTCAAAAAGTAGGTTCAGCAAGAAATAGTTTGTTTGATAAAAATGTATGATATATATTCTTTTGGACCATGTGAGTAAATGATGACAGAATTTTCATTTTTGGTTGGGTGAACTATAACTTTAAGAGTTTATTTTCGTAATCGTATTATTATTACTATGAAAATGTGAAATTATTTCTTTACTGAAACGACACTCTAAATAATCAACTAAAACTGCCAGTAGGTGGTGGTAAATGTCTTAATGATTAAGTCATCGATTTATTTATTCAGTCGTTTGATTCGTTCAAATGGCTGATTCATTCAAGAGTGAAGTAAATGGTTCTTTATGAATGGTTCATTGAATCATTAGGCTTGTTCGACTTGAAGTGGATCATCACCATCAGATCGATTGGTGTGTGACATCAAAGTACCGCAAGAACAAAGAGCATACGTCTCCTTGTGCTTTTGAATCACTTTTGCGGTACTTCGATGCCATACACCGATCGGTCTGTGTAGCGCTGCCTCAAATCCAACGCAACTATGGCCAATGGTTCAACGCGCCAAATGGTTCACCCAATTCATTCAAAACGTGAATTAAGAAATGAAATGCTGCTGTGGGTTGCTCGGAGATGAACAGTTCTGATTTGTCTTTATATTTTGGTTGGCAAAATTGAGCAAAACAGACAACATTGTGTCTAAAATAACACAATACCAGCCCTAATATATATATATATATATATATATATATATATATATATATATATATATAATATTGTTTGTGTGTGTGTGTGTGTGTGTGTCCATGTGCTTGCATATAAAATAGTATATTTAATTAAAAAAGTATAAAATTCCGACAATAAAGACTTTGGAAACAAAACAATGACATTTGAAAGGTGGCATAATTCAAAATCCCTCCCAACATGACAAGCAGAGTTTAAAACCGGTCAATTGTGTCAGCAGTGTCGCAACGCTACAAAGGTTCCTGCAGCTCTTCAGAGGCTGGTAAACCAAGCAAGCGGTGCACTTTGCGCCCTGAAAAACAACATAATTAAATTTTTTTTTCATGGTCAGTGCCAAAACAATTTTGCCAACTAGGACAGACAATGAGCTCGGTCCATGAAAGACGGGGCAGAATGAGAACAATGACAATATTTATCACAGAAGACAGAAACCCCCTCCCCTCATCATATTCCACTCTCATTACTCCAGCAGTGTCATGAATGAAGCATTCTCTCTCCACTGGGGCTTCCTTCAATCTGTTACCACTAATTGACTGTGTGCTGCTGCATAGCGCTCAACTGGTATCTGTCCTACAGAAGTGATAGTCTATCGGCTTCAAGCATCATTTTCCTCCCCGTCTAGCACCGACAAGAGGATACTTCAGCTCTGATGTTTAGTAATACAGAGGTATAAACAGAAAACTAAGACAGGAGAGGTCTTCGTAGTGCTTCACATCAGCCCCTGTACTTGTGTGTTGACTCACTAGAGAGGCTTCTGTTGTGAAGTTACATAAGTGGATGAGCAATATGTAATAACCCCAATGGAGTCAACTAACAGATTGCGGACTCGTATTCAAATATGGTCGGTCTATTTGCTGAAATACACAAACACAAAATGAAGCAGAATTGTTGAGCTTCCAAAATTATATAACTTTAAAGCATGCTTTGAACTTCATCTGAAAAAGACTCCTTTGATGCGAGATGCGGTTATTCTGATTCAAGTTCCTTAATGACATTGCAAAAAAAAAAAAAAAAAAAAAATCTCATAATTGTACTGGGCAACATCATTTTCTCATGGCATATCATCATCATCTTCACTTCTACGCAAAGTTATCTCACTTTTCCATCTTGGCAATTTTAGCATCTGGTAGGAGCATAATGTAGTGCTGTGCATTATTTAGCAATTGGCACAAGGCTTATTAAGCAGGGATAATGTAAATCTAATGAGCTATAAATTCTTCGCTTTAAATAGAAAAGAAAATAATTTCAACAAACTATCTTAGAAAATTAATGCACCAAGGGTAAAACGTTTTAATTCACTGCCGATCAACAGTTTGCTGGAATGCAGGAGAAACAAATACGTGACAATCTCAGCAGAAGACTGCAGAAATTTCCCATCAAATGACTTTCAATGCAGCTCCTCTGTCATATATGAGCAAGTGTCATATATGGGCATTAGTCTTTTCTCTGCGGGTATGTTTCGCAAGGTTTCTCGTTTGATTTTAGAGGGGTTTAAGTTAGCGCTGATTGTTGTGGGGAGTGTCAGACCATTCATCTTCCATAGCATTCATCACGGGGCATCGTGAATTATGCAAAAGCTGCAGTGTGTTTCTAATATTTACAACTCGAGCTCCTCGCACTGATGGAAACTCTACCTGTGAGTCACGCAGACTGAAAATTACCCTTGACATGAAGCAATTTACATGAATATCCCATCTCATTACAAAAGTATTGTTTGCCAGTAAGAATTGTCCCATATCAGAATTGTTATTATCTCTATTATTTCTTCTAAGAGAATATATATTCCCTCTCAAGCCAATGCAGTTCTCCTGTCAGCTTATCGCTGTTAACTGCAGTCTGCCTGTTGAACAACGATGACTTGCTGCTTTCTAGAATTTATGTGTTGGGGAGATAATGTAGAGCAAGACCATGAGCTTTTTTCATCAAGATTAAAAGTTGTATATATAAATATATATGAAAGAAAATATATATGTAAAATAGTTGATGCTCGATAAACATGCTCAAAACAGCTGCAAGTAGTAACAAAAACATGCTGTTTAGATGGATTTTAGCATGCTACAACGCATGATAAATCATCTTCCCCAAAGTATTTCATCTTTCAACTACCTGTAAGTATATACAGAATGGATGGATGGATGAGAAAAATCCAGTCAGAAAATAGCATGTATTGCATTACACAATATTCTAGGTGGTTATATGAGGATTCAAGAGCACTTCCAGGAAGACAAGTGGCTTTGAAGTCTCCTAAAGGAAAACCTATATATACCTCTTGCCTCAGACAAAAGCATCATTCACACACAGAAAAGCCTCTGTTGTTAATACAGGCTGCGCCATCCACAAACGTCTATTACAAAGGGGTTTTTAGCAGTGAATAAATAGGGTAACGCACAAAATAATCACTCAAAATAAAATATTTTAAAAAACAGGACTATAAAGAATAACTCAATTCTATCAGAATACAACAATCTCATTCCCAGAACACAGAATAAAAAGCCAATATCTTGCGGAAAACCTGTTGATGGATTGGAGGCAAGCAGATCTATTGCGGCAAGCCATTTGAACATTTATTCCTTTAAGCTAACTAGTGTTTATTTTTGTTATTAGTATAGTATACTGGTGTAGAATAGTATTTTCTATTATTACTATTATTATTATTACTAGCAAGTAATTCAATAGTGACATTTTCTTTTTCGGTTTTTGCATTTCTACTTTTCCTGCTTCCTAATCTATTTAATAAACCTGGCATTGTGTATTATGAAAACTACTGGATTTTTAATGAATTGCTATGTTCCTCCCCCTCTGTATGTCACTAAGAATAAATGCATCTAATAAATGTAATGGAAATTTCACTAGTGCTTGTTCCTTTGCCACTAATCACTTTCCAGATAATGACTACTTGGGCTACCAGTGGCTCAGATACAGCTAAACTTAATTTTCCACTACTATTTCAACATTCAACCAACATTACAACTAACTATTCATTAGGCACTAATAATTCTTTATGTTACCTTTCGCTATTCAAACAGTATAGCAATATTTTAGCTAGTATCTATTCTAGTTTTCCTAAAGTGTTTTTCAGTAGTTAATATAATAATGATTGGACTATAAATTCTGACCTTGACAATTGGGATATATATTATTGTTTTGTGAATAGTTACTAGTATCTAATAAATGCTAGCCAAACTGGAATAGATGATAGTAGCTTTTGGATAACTACTACTAATTTATGGTTAATTGCTTTTTGGATATACCAGAACTTTTGGATATACCGGTTATCTAAATAAGAAATAAGCACAAGTAAAACCCGGAACAAGCACTTGTACCAACTAATACTACTAGCCAGAAGTACTGTAAAAAGTTGATATCTGAACCACCCCAAAATTAACCTATCTTTTTTATTATAATAAAAGTTTAGTAACTATGGATTTTTGGCGCATTGATAATCATTTGTATAACCACAGTTCTACTACAAATACCATGATTAAACTATGGTTAGTGTAGCAAAACCATTGTTAATTTGTGGTCACCATGGTTTAACTAAAAGATTAACCATGGTTTTGGTTCTGTTTTTTTTTTTTTTTTTGGCTTTATTTGTAGTAAAACCATTGTTAATTTTTGTAAGGGCACTTAGGGTACAGATCCCGACAGTACTCAATATGAAATCTATACTTGTCAGAACTGGGATGTCTAGTATCCAATGAATAGTTGTGCCAATAAAAGATTGTAGTTACAATTGTATTATTAACTGAAATAAATTCTAATAACAGTAGATTTTTAGCTAGCAAAAAACTATAAATGTTAAAACAGCTTGCCATAAACGATTCTCACAGCGTGCTCCATCTAACACAGGAGCGTTTGCCATGTAAGCCAGGAAAACTACCAAAAATGAAGCTGAAAACAGTCTTTTTAACAACAACACCACATTAAACCACTCGACAAAATGACAATGCAAGTATAAGATTTCAGAGAGAACTAAAGATAATCTGTATATGTTTAGAGACATATTAGACAAGTGCGCGCAATGTCAATCCATAAAGTCAATGCAGTTGTGCTGTTATTCTGCAATATGTGCGCTTTTTGTTTAAAATCTGCGTTAAACATGTGCATTAAAAACACATAAGGACTTTTTTCTATTCGTTTAACCGCTTTCAGATCACCAGCATGTAATACGGACTTCTGGTTGTGAGACTTGCGTCCCTCTCATCAGCAACACAAGGGTACCGTACTTTTCTCCAGCTAAACAACCAAAAAACACCATCCAGAACAGTCAAACGTGACGAAGAACTTCTCACGTGATAGCTTTTACCATGTAGACAGTTGCAGATAAACTATGAAAGCTTCGAGAGAAGTGCATGTACTGCGAGCGCACAGCATCACTGCCGCGCGCAAGTGTTACATATATTTTTTACGCACTGCTCTCGCTTCGATACAAAACATAAGCTTTCATACATACTCAACTTGTCTTACCTTTATGCAGAAACGTTGCGAAAATCACGTAGAAAAAGAGTGAAATAGAGTGAGTTCCGAGTCCCGAGATCGCCATGTTGAACACCTGCTTCAGACTGGCGGCGCTAAATCACCTAGAGACGCTCGCAGGATCATGAGATGCGGAGAATCGGGAGGGAGTACATACGCGCGCGCGCGCACGCACGCAGACACCGACGAGCGCGAGCGCACAGTAGGCTATGCAATTCTACTGCAAACATGTCTCCTGTCAATTACAGAAAGCGTCTTTTTCTTTCAAACTGCGCGAATTATTACTTTTATTGAATTTTCCCATTATATTCTTTAGATTTACGTGAAGGTGTACAGTCAGTCGATAAGTCACTAAAACAAAACAAACCCTAACAGGATTATCAGAACGCTAACATAAAGTTCTTAATAAACTTTTAATACATTTTTAATCATCTATCTATCTATCTATCTATCTATCTATCTATCTATCTATCTATCTATCTATCTATCTATCTATCTATCTAAATATAAATCTATGTTGCTCATAATTCATAAAAACAAATTAGCTTAGAATGGATTTACAATATTTAAAAAAATTGTGCTTTCATTTGAACAAAATGAATACTTTGGGCGGTGTGTGTGTGTATTTGTGTGTGAATTAAGCCTTTCTCGATCGGATCACAGTTTTTCACACACAAACAGCGCCCCCTATGTTCATGAGCGAGGCAGAGCAGCCTCAACACAACACGAGATCAGATGTGATATTTAAAATGTTGTTCCATTAGCTCCTCACCATTATGGCATATTAAGACAAAACCATATTTGAAATAGAGACCCAGACACAATAAACGTAGAAAGCTTTTAAAAGAAGAACAAAAATAAGCACATAAGAAAATGGCACAGCAAAATACAGCGATGTCATTGAAGTTGTCCAGCTGCCCACCCATAAATCACACAGAATACTCATCCATCTGTGTATGAGTATTTGCAGTGATTTATGAGTGCAATCATTTTGTTGCATTCCATTGAATTAATCCGTCAGTCATCTTAAGTTAGCAAAATGCAAACTAACTCCATCCTGCATTTCACTTTCTTTGGTGGAGCTGACCGTTAGTCTAAATTTATTTGAAATGTCTTCTCTACAATTTGGTGACAGTTTACATTAAATTTTGCATATATACTACTACGGTTAACTGTAATAGAATAATTACAGTTGATTGTGACAGGTGATTCCCAAATAAATATATATATATATTAAGCACAATTTGTATTTTGTTGAGCTATTTGCTAATTTATTAACATAGCCTAATCAATTTTACCTTCATCCTACAAAGCTCAAGGAAAATTAAGATAATTAAATGAATAGTTCAACTAAAAATTTAAATTTGAAATGGTTTAAGGTTAAAAATGGTGGATTTGTTTATTACAAACATTTTTGCCTTATCTAATTGATGAAGCATTAATTGATGGACTAGAGTCATGTGGGTTACTTGTGGATTATTGTGATGTTATTTTATCACCCATTTATTTCCATTGTTGAACAAATGATGCAATGCTGCATTCCTTCAGCTTTGTTCCGATGAATAAGCAAACTGGTCTTGGAAGACCTGAGGGTGAGTACATTTTCAGCCAGTTAAAATTTTTGGCCGAACTAATTTACTACAATTAAAATAATATTGTAAAACGTACTCGGTTACTAAACGTAACCTCGGTTCTCTCTAGAAGAGCGAACGAGTACTGCGTCTTAGCTAAGACGCTACGGGAAAAGTCTCTTTTCACGAAATACTGAAGCAAAAATTATCCTTAATTTTGTATTTTTGTAAAGCGCATTTGCAGCAGTACACAGCCATAGGCGAGACGGCTCGTTCGCTCATTGGCTTATTCTGCGGCAACTGCACAGCCTATCGAGCGCAGGCTGATGCAACATCAGACAAATAAGGGTGCTTTGCGCCCTTCTTGCCACTTCCCGCCGAAACGGGTGTGGCCCAACCTATAAAAGGAGCTTGAAAAGGCTGACTCACCTAATTTATTTCATCGCCGAAGCGAACCAGAGTGAATCGTACGCACGGCAGAGACACACAGTACTCGTTTGCTCTTCTAGAGAGAAGCGAGGTTACGTTTAGTAACCGAGTACGTTCTCGTACGAGAGCTCTTTCGTACTGCGTCTTAGCTAACACGCTACGGGAACCCAATGTAAAACGCTGTGCGCGCAGGGATCACACACCAATAAACCTGAAGCAACGCCCAGGATTTACAGTGCACAGTCACCTGAGGAACTCACAGAGAGTCCAGGACAGGAAGGGGGGAAGCCCTCCATCCCATATCTAGCAGCATCCGTAGATGCGGCAATATGACATCACACAGCCGAGACAAGGCCTGACCAATGTGGCAATGCGGGTCTTACGCAATACTGCCCATATAACAGTCGGCAGCGCATAACGCTCACAAACTCAGAGTTCCCTTCAGGGCCCTGATTCGACTATACCGACAGCAGCCTTGCTTGCAAGGCGGGAACCTCCAGGTTATAGAACCTGATAAATGTAGACGGCGAGGCCCAACCTGCCGCCATACATATATCCTGCAAGGAGATCCCAGTAGACCATGCCCACGACGAGGCAACGCCCATTGTGGAGTGTGCTCTGACGCCCAGCGGGCACTGAAGGCCCCTGGAAGCGTAAGCTAACGCTATAGCGTCAACTATCCATCTGGATAGAGTCTGTCTCGAAACAGCCATTCCCTTGGAACGTCCACCGGACGAGACAAACAGCTGCTCAGTCTGTCGAAAGGCAGCAGAGCGAGACACATAAGCTCTTAAAACCCTGACAGGGCAAAGAAGACTCGAGTCTCTATCCTCTCCTGACACCGGCAGGGCAGACAGGGCAATAACCTGAGCCCGAAACGGCGTGTTGAGGGATTTCGGCACATAACCGTGCCTAGGTTCGAGTATGACCTTTGAGTCAATAGACCCAAACTCCAAGCACGACTGGCTCACCGAGAGCGCGTGCAGATCACCCACACGCTTCACTGAAGCGAGAGCCAACAAGAATACTGTCTTGAACGACAGATGCTGAAGGCTAATTGATTGGATAGGCTCAAAAGGGGGACCCTTCATGGCCTCCAAAACCGCCGCGAGGTCCCACATAGGAACTGACGGAGGTCTGGGAGGATTCAGCCAGAGGTGGGTAGTAACGAGTTACATTTACTTCGTTACATTTACTTGAGTAATTTTTTGGGGTAACGAATACTTTTCGGAGTATATTTAAAGATGGGTACTTTATACTCTTACTTGAGTAAATTTTTGGGGAAACATCTGTACTTTTACTTCGTTACTCTGTGTTACGCTCCTCTCGTTACTTTATCTTAATGCAATAAATGTTATAATGCTTCAGTTTATTCCAAACGCGCCGTCTACTTTTCTCTGGGCAATGAGCGATGCCCATTCGCGAATGATTCATTCTTTTGAGTCAATTCTGTTCAAAGGCTTGATCAAACCAATTGGCAAACGAGTGAATTGGTTCATGAATCAGTTTGAATGAGTCGTTCAGTTCCCTGCCGCACGCGCTGAGCATCTGAAGTGGTTCACTCGGAGTTGTAACGTTTAAGAACAGAAAGAGCGTTGAAAACGTGGCTGGAACTGCACTGAATTGAAATCTGCAAAGGCTATTATTTGCTAGCGATGGAGATCCTTATTAGATGAACACCGCGTGTGCTGTCTACTGTTTAACAGGTAATAACTTGGGCTACATTCGATTACAGTACACGATACCACTGTGACATTAGTTTGTTGTACGTGTGTGGCTTATAACAAAGGGGAGTTGAATGCAGCTTCCAAAAGACAAAAAATAGCCGATTAAGATTTTATTAATTTTAATACAATCACACCTGTGCAAGTACGTTCAGCGAGTCATATTATCAGCTGCTAAATTCAGATCTGTGATTGCTTGCTGGCGCTTAGCCAGAGATAGATGCGTTTATACAGCGCTGCGCATTATAACCAATCACACATGATTCTTTTGAGCTTATTAAAGCATTGGCCAATCAGAGGTGTTCCAATGAGTCATCGCTAAAATGCCGGTGCTTCCTTCACTCGCTCACTGACTGGAGACCTCTTTCTGGCGAATTCTCTCGCAGGAACAACAAAGTGCAGATGTGTGTACGAATCTTTAATTAAGATATTGATTTCACAGTGTTAACAGTTTCAGTGATTTTAATGGGAGTTTCTGAGAGTGATTGAAATCTAGACTGTCAGTGAAAATTATCTTTAATAATGTAAATGTTATTTGCTCTCTTTCTGAACAATGAAAGATTAGTAGCAATATTTATATCACATTAACTTTCAATGTTAAATTCACATTTAATATAAAGTCAGTCGTATTAAAAATATGTTATGGCATGACACCTATATCTGTTACTTAAGTAAACAGACAGGGTTTTATAATAAATTACATAAATTGGAGTAAAGGCTGATGAAATATATACATTTATACACGCACACATACATTACATACATTTTATCTATATATCTAAATAAAAATAGGCTCAGTACAGTATATATGACCCAAAGTAACTAGTAACTAACTACTTGAGTAGATTTTTTATCCGATACTCTTTTACTCTTACTCAAGTAACTATTCAAGACTAGTACTTTTACTTTTACTTGAGTAAATATTTCTAGAAGTACTTTTACTTTTACTTGAGTACAGTTTTTGGGTACTCTACCCACCTCTGGATTCAGCCTTCTAGCTCCTCTAAGGAAGCGGATGACCAAATCATTTCTTCCTATTGACTGACCGAGCGCTGTTTCAGAAAACGCTGCGATGGCCGCTACATAAACTTTGAGCGTGGATGGGGCTCTGCCCTTATCCAACAACTCCTGTAGGAAGGAGAGAACCTCCGTCACCTCACAACTAAGGGGTGAACATCCTCGAGCTGTGCACCAGCTGGAGAACACCGACCACTTCGAGGCATACAGACGTCGTGTCGACGGAGCTCTAGCCTGAGTGATGGTATTTAGCACTCCCACTGCGAGATCAGCGGGTAACCGTTGAGCGCCCACACATGGAGGGACCACCACTCCGGTTGAGGGTGCCAAATCGAACCCCTGGCCTGCGAGAGGAGGTCCCTCCTCAACGGTACTGGCCACAGGGCGTCATCTGCTAACTGCATCAAATCTGGGAACCATGGTTGGTTCTTCCAAAGAGGTGCTACAAGCAGTATTGAACATCTCGTTTCTCTCACCCGTTCCATCACCTGTGGAAGGAGGGAGACGGGAGGGAAAGCATAAAGCGGGCAGCACGGCCATTTCAGTGACCGCGCGCTTTCGTTCTTGGAAAAGAACGCGGGGCAGTTAGCGTTTTCGTGGGATGCGAAGAGGTCCACCTCCGCCCTGCCAAATCTCTCCCACAACAGCCGGACTGTTTGCGGGTGTAGAGACCATTCGCCCGTAGGAACATTGCCTCTGGACAGCCTGTCTGGACCCAGATTCTGTGGCCCAGGCACATGCACTGACCTCAGCGAACGCACGTTGCGCTGAGCCCAAACCAGGAGGCATTCCGCCAGCCTGTACAGGTTTCGGGACCCGAGACGGCCCTGGCGATTTATGTAGGACACCACAGACATGTTGTCCGAACGGACTAAGACATGGTGGTCCTTGATTTGGGGACAAAAGCGTATCAGCGCGTTCTCCACTGCCAGCATTTCCAGACAGTTGATATGATGGAGCTTTTCCCGTTCTGACCACAGGCCAAAGGACGGTCTGCCCTCGAGCAGCGCTCCCCATCCCGAAGTGGAGGCGTCCGTCGACACCATCTTCACATTCGGGGAAGTCCCCAGGCGTACACCTAATTGGTACCAGCCGTTTGCTGTCCAGGGTTTCAGGGCTGTGACACAGCTCTGATCGACCTTGAGACGCAGTCGGCCAGACACCCACGCTCTGCGCGGCACCCGCGCCTTCAGCCAGAGCTGCAGGGGGCGCATGCGGAGCAGGCCCAGCTGCAGAACCGGAGATGCTGAGGCCATGAGGCCCAGCACCTTCTGACAGTGTTTGAGCGAAACGGTCGCGCCGCAGCGGAAAGAACTCGCTGCGCGCTGAATGCCCAACGCGCACTGTGGTGACAGCCGCGCCGTCATGGAACACGAGTTCAGAACTATACCCAAAAACAGAATCGTCTGACTGGGGTTCAGCGAACTCTTCGCCCAATTGACTCTGAGACCGAGCTTCTCGAGGTGATCGAGTAAAACGGCCCTGTGATCCGCTCGTGATCGAGCCAGAATCAGCCAGTCGTCCAAATAATTCAGCACTCGCATGCCTCTGAGTCTAAGAGGAGCGAGCGCTGCATCCATGCACCTCGTAAACGTACGAGGAGCCCGGACAAGCCGAACGGCAGGACTGTAAACTGGTATGCCTGGCCCTCGAAGGTGAATCTCAAATATCGCCTGTGACTTGACACTATCTGTATTTGAAAATACGCGTCCTTCAGATCTATTGACATGAACCAGTCCCCTCTGCGAATCTGCGCGAGGAGCTTCCTGGTCGTAAGCATTCTGAAACTGCGTTTCATCAATGCCTTGTTCAGCTGTCTTAGATCCAGTATGGCCTGAGACCCCCGTCTCTCTTGGGCAAGAGAAAGTATCTGCTGTACAGCCCCCCCTCGCTTTGAGCTCGAGACACAGGCTCTACAGCCCCTTTGCTCAACAGTTTTGATATTTCGGCCCGAAGTATGTGTGCTACTTCTGTTTTGACCGTAGTTTCGACGCGCGCTATAAAGCGCGGAGGGTGTCGAAAAAAAACTGTAGCGAGTAGCCTCTCTTTTATAATGCCTAGCACCCAATCCGAAACCCCTGGAAGCGCTGACCATGCATCTGCATGAATGGCTAAAGGCTGGATGCGAAGCGCGCTCTGTTGACTGGGCAACGGCGGCGCTTTGGTGCGCTGCACCATGGGAGTTACGCCTGTGGCATTTGAGGCGGGGAGCGCGCTGATCACAGCGGGCAGATCGCTCGTCCTAGACCCCATCCCGGTGCTTAACCGATTGGGGGAGGGCTGAGCGGGTCCCATGGGACTTGTGATGTCTGCGAGTAACTGTGGGCTGCAAGCGTGCACATTTACCACTTTCGACTCGCTGTCTGCCTGGGTAGAGCGTACGTGCATGGGTTTCGCTTTTACAGAAACCACGCGCCGTGTGTGACATAATGTATGTGGGCACTGAGGAGTGGGCACGTTTACTATGTGGCGCGCGTGACCGATCTGAGTCGATCTTATGTGCGCGAGCCCTGTGTGCAGGGCTGTGCTTACATGTGGAGATGTGCACTGAGGAGTGGGCATCAATCAATCAATCAATCAATCAATCATTTATTTATATAGCACATTTAAAACACAACCAAGGTTGACCAAAGTGCTTCACAAGCAATCAAAGAAACACAGTAGAACAAATAAAACAGATACAGCATGCATATATAATACAAAAAAAGAACAAGCGAGCAGTAATAATATAGCTGAAAATAGCTATATAGTGTTAAAAGCCATGGAGAATAAATGAGTCTTTAGCTGAGTTTTAAAAATGTAGATAGACGGGGCATGCCTAATAAACATCGGAAGGCTATTCCATAGCTTCGGGCCTGCAGCAGCAAAAAATCGATCGCCACGTTTTTTTAGTTTTACTTTAGGGACTGTTAGGAGGCCATGGTCACTGGATCTCAGGTTTCTAGATGGTGTATAAGGAACCAAAAGTTCAGTTAAATATTGCGGTGCCAGGTTATTCAAAGCTTTGTAAACAAATAATAAAATTTTAAACTCAATCCTGTACTTGACTGGTAGCCAGTGAAGGGACATTAAAACAGGTGTTATTTGGTCAAACTTACGCTTCCCTGCAAGCAATCTAGCGGCTGCGTTCTGAACTAGCTGTAGGCGGGAGATAGATGCCTGGGTACTGCCATAGTACAATGAGTTGCAGTAATCAAGCCTACAGGTAATGAAGGCATGAATGGCTATTTCTAAGTTATTTCTTGAAAGAATGGATTTTACTTTACTGAGAAGGCGAAGTTGGTAAAAACATGACTTGACTACAGCGGAAATCTGTTTATAAAATTTTAAATTTGAATCAAATAAGAAGCCCAAATTCCTAACACACTTTGAGTTATAAGGGGTGAGAGGGCCGAGGTCAAGGTCAAAATCGCAGTTTTCCTTGGGGCCGAACAGAATAAACTCAGTTTTATTTTCATTTAAATGAAGAAAATTGAGGGAAAGCCATGCCTTAAGATCATTCAGACAGTCTAACAGTGGCTGAAGAGAAGAATCATTATTGCATTGCAGGGGAAGGTAAAGTTGGGTGTCGTCAGCATATAAATGAAAGGAGACACCATATTTTTTAAAGATAGTGGCCAGAGGAAGTAAATATAGAGAGAATAACACCGGCCCAAGGATTGATCCCTGGGGGACACCACAATTAAGCGGATTATTAGAGGATGAATATTGACCTAACTGAACAGTAAAACATCTATCTGACAGATAAGAGCGAAACCACTGTAAGACAGAACCCCGAAGTCCTACACAAGACTCCAAGGGCATCGTCACTACATTTATAGCACCATCGGCCGTGGCCAGACGAACGTGCACGGGTTTCGTTTTTACAGAAACCACATGACGCGTGTGACATAGTGATTGTGGGCACTGAGGAGTGGGCACGTTTACTATGTAGTGCGCGTGATCGACTTGAGTCGCTTTTATGGGCGCGGGCCCTGTGTGCAGGGCTGTGCTTACATGTGGAGATGGGCACTGAGGAGTGGGCATCGTCACTACATTTATAGCACCATCGGCCGTGGCCGGACGAACGTGCACGGGTTTCGTTTTTACAGAAACCACATGACGCATGTGACATAGTGATTGTGGGCACTGAGAAGTGGGCACGTTTACTAAGTAGTGCGTGTGATCGACTTGAGTCGCTTTTATGGGCGCGAGCCCTGTGTGAAGGGCTGTGCTTATATGTGGAGATGGGCACTGAGCAGTGGGCATCGTCACTACATTTATAGCACCATCGGTTATAGCACACAGCGTTGTGCACCATTATAGCACACAGCGGGCAACCGTACAGGCTTGCGCATTGCAAAAGACGCTGAAACAGTATCTCCCACAATCCTTTGTACCCATTCCATTTCATGATAATAAACTGATGAACAAAAGAGTCAGTACTGAGCTTGTCTGAATTTATTATGGAATGTAATACAAAAATTATGTTTCAGACATGAAAGGATAGATGTTATCTTTTGTTTTGGTGTAAATTATGTTCTTACTAGACTGTCTAGAGGAAGAGTCTAGCCTAAGATTCTGAAGGACTGAACTAGGAAGGACACAGCCTCGGTAGGATGCAGCCTTCCATTTGAGAAGCACCCAAAGTTTCCCTGTGTTCATTGATTAGTTCATTCGGTTCCACCTGTGTTTATTCATTAGCTTGTTTGTCTCTGCTCATTTAAGCCCTGTGTTCTCCCAAGTTCTTTTGTCCTGTGTTAGTTTGCACTTAGGTTTTTGTGCTTGTCCTTACTCTTGCTTTGTGAGCTTGTCTACAGCCACAATCCGTGACAGGTAGATTGGTAATACAATAGTATACTTTTAAGTAATATGTAAATATTATTATTATAATTGTTTAAAACATTCTGAATAATATGTCAGCTAAGTATTTCCTGATATAAAATTTTTGTTGAATACTCCAAAGCTTAACAAGTTATTTTAGTGACATGTAGCTCTATTCCCAGAGGATGTCAAAGTGTTTTTGCTCCGCACCTCTAAATAAACACTAATTTAATGAAGTATAGAAAAGGTGACTTGACACTATCTGTATTTGAAAATACGCGTCCTTCAGATCTATTGACATGAACCAGTCCCCTCTGCGAATCTGCGCGAGGAGCTTCCTGGTCGTAAGCATTCTGAAACTGCGTTTCATCAATGCCTTGTTCAGCTGTCTTAGATCCAGTATGGGCCTGAGATCCCCGTCTCTCTTGGGCACCAGAAAGTATCTGCTGTACAGCCCCCCCTCGCTTTGAGCTCGAGACACAGGCTCTACAGCCCCTTTGCTCAACAGTTTTGATATTTCGGCCCGAAGTATGTGTGCTACTTCTGTTTTGACCGTAGTTTCGACGCGCGCTAAAAAGCGCGGAGGGCGTCGAAAAAAACTGTAGCGAGTAGCCTCTCTTTATAATGCCTAGCACCCAATCCGAAACCCCTGGAAGCGCTGACCATGCATCTGCATGAATGGCTAAAGGCTGGATGCGAAGCGCGCTCTGTTGACTGGGCAACGGCGGCGCTTTGGTGCGCTGCAGCATGGGCGTTACGCCTGTGGCATTTGAGGCGGGGAGCGCGCTGATCACAGCGGGCAGATCGCTCGTCCTAGACCCCATCCCGGTGCTTAACCGATTGGGGGAGGGCTGAGCGGGTCCCATGGGACTCGTGATGTCTGCGAGTAACTGTGGGCTGCAAGCATGCACATTTACCACTTTCGACTCGCTGTCTGCCTGGGCAGAGCGTACGTGCATGGGTTTCGCTTTTACAGAAACCACGTGCCGTGTGTGACATAATGTATGTGGGCACTGAGGAGTGGGCACGTTTACTATGTGGCACGCGTGACCCATCTGAGTCGATCTTATGTGCGCGAGCCCTGTGTGCAAGGCTGTGCTTACATGTGGAGATGGGCACTGAGGAGTGGGCATCGTCACTACATTTATAGCACCATCGGCCGTGGCCAGAAGAACGTGCACGGGTTTCGTTTTTACAGAAACCACATGACGCGTGTGACATAGTGATTGTGGGCACTGAGAAGTGGGCACGTTTACTAAGTAGTGCGCGTGATCGACTTGAGTCGCTTTTATGGGCGCGAGCCCTGTGTGAAGGGCTGTGCTTATATGTGGAGATGGGCACTGAGCAGTGGGCATCGTCACTACATTTATAGCACCATCGGTTATAGCACACAGCGTTGTGCACCATTATAGCACACAGCGGGCAACCGTACAGGCTTGCGCATTGCAAAAGACGCTGAAACAGTCACAATCCCTGGAACTGAAACAGTGGCGCGCTTAGGTGAGAGCCCGGCTACAGCGGAACTCGTACACCGGCACTTTGATGAAGCAGCCATCGTGTGTAGTGCAGACGCAGCGTCATGCAGCAGGCATAGATGGCTTTCCTAGGATGGCTTCGGGGCTCTCGGCCTCACTGTAATACTCTGCCGCGATCCCCGCGGCGCGGCGGCCGGTAGAGCGAGAACGGGGGTCTCGAGATGCGTTGCTGAAGCTGTTGTGATAACGGCTTTTGTGTGCAGGCAAGCGGGCAACTGTGCAGGCTTGCGCGTTGCAGAAAACGCTGAGACAGTCACAATTCCTGGAACTGAAACAGCGGCACGCATGGGTGAGAGCTCGGCCACAGCGGAACTCGTACACCTGCGCTTCGATGAAGCAGCCATCGTGAGTAGTGCAGACGCAGCGTCACACAGCAGGCTTTAGATGGCAACACCGCTTTTGCCACCGTCCAGCAGAGGGCGGACAAAGGTGCGTCGCTATCGCCTGTTCCATCGGCGGAAGTGACTGGTAGTTCCTGTTTTTAGCATCATCCAGTGTGGAGAATAAGGAGCGTTCCAAGCCTTCGCCACCTCTTCGTGAAGCTCAGGAAAAAATGAGGCGGGCTTTGAGAAGTACGCTCATTCGAAAGGAAAATACCATCCAGCCGGGAACGAGAGGGGGGGCGCTGGGGCAGACCACTCGCAGCCGAGACTCGTCGCGGCCAACGTGAGCACTCGCCCCGGCTCCTTCTCGATGTCAGCTCGTCTGCTGGGCTTCTGAGCAAAAGGCGCGAGATCCTCGGAGCTCGCCCAGCCCTCACTGCCCGAAGCTAGCAGAGAGTGTGTGTCCTCTTCCCCCGACGCGGCCCTGAGATCGACTTCCTCGGACGACGCGCCGGCAAACAGAGGGCGCTGCCCACCGGGAAGCGATGCAGGGGAGGCCGGTGAAGCAGGGCGAACCGGCGAGCTCGTTTGAGCTGAAGACGGTTCCGGAATCCGCTGGAAGCGGCGCTTTCACGGCGCCTCAGCGCAGCGGAGAATGCAGGCTCAGAGAAAAAGGCCAGGCGAGTCCTCAGAGCCACCATGGCAACAGCTCGCAGTGAGGGCATCCGCCGTCAGCGAGCGCGAGTGCTGCATGATCTTCACCCAGGCAGGAGACACAGATGACGTACCGGTCTCCGTCGCTGAGTGGGGCTCTGACGAGCCACAGGAAGGCATCTTAAAAAAGACGCAAGCTCTTTTACGAGTGTGTGTCGCAAGGCGAACACACACACACACACATAAAGAACAGTTGGATATAACAGAATTGAAAGGATATAGGCGCCGGACAGCGCAGCAGGAACGGCAGTGGAAGGCGGCGAAGGCCAGCAGCTTCAGAATGGCTCGTCCCACTGATATGCTTCTCAGACGGCACTTCCTTCCTTCGTGATCCAGCGATGCGTGAGCTTCGCTGAAGAGATGAAAAATCAGGTGAGTCAGCCTTTTCGAGCTCCTTTTATAGGTTGGGCCACACCCGTTTCGGCGGGAAGTGGCAAAAAGGGCGCGAAGCACCCTTATTGGTCTGATGTTGCATCAGCCTGCGCTCGATAGGCTGTGCAGTTGCCGCAGAACAAGCCAATGAGCGAACGAGCCGTCTCGCCTATGGCTGTGTACTGCTGCAAATGCGCTTTACAAAAATACAAAATTAAGGATAATTTTTTGCTTCAGTATTTCGTGAAGAGACTTTTCCCGTAGAGTCTTAGCTAAGACGCAGTACGAGAGAGCTCTCGTAAGAGAACCCTACAGTTCCACGGGCTTTCAGTATTTATAATTAGAAGTAAGCTGTAAACAAAAACCAAACCAACTTTCTTGTTACTAATTAATTTGTTTTCTGGACATAGTAGTGTCAAGTTTCTGTTCTACCTTCCTTTACCTAGGGTGCTTCTCAAACGGAAGGCTGCATATCTCGGCTGCCACATCATCAGATGTCGCTGAAGGCCATCTCAATCGGAAGGATCCTTGGAAGGCAGACTTCGTTTCATGTCCTTCATTCACTTGAATTTGAAGGATGCATGGGATGTATCTCCCACAATCCTTTGTACCCATTCCATTTCATGATAATAAACTGATGAACAAAAGAGTCAGTACTGAGCTTGTCTGAATTTATTATGGAATGTAATACAAAAATTATGTTTCAGACATGAAAGGATAGATGTTATCTTTTGTTTTGGTGTAAATTATGTTCTTACTAGACTGTCTAGAGGAGGAGTCTAGCCTAAGATTCTGAAGGACTGAACTAGGAAGGACACAGCCTCGGTAGGATGCAGCCTTCCATTTGAGAAGCACCCAAAGTTTCCCTGTGTTCATTGATTAGTTCATTCGGTTCCACCTGTGTTTATTCATTAGCTTGTTTGTCTCTGCTCATTTAAGCCCTGTGTTCTCCCAAGTTCTTTTGTCCTGTGTTAGTTTGCACTTAGGTTTTTGTGCTTGTCCTTACTCCTGCGTTGTGAGCTTGTCTACAGCCACAATCCGTGACAGGTAGATTGGTAATACAATAGTATACTTTTAAGTAATATGTAAATAGTATTATTATAATTGTTTAAAACATTCTTAATAATATGTCAGCTAAGTATTTCATGATATAAAATTTTTGTTGAATACTCCAAAGCTTAACAAGTTATTTTAGTGACATGTAGCTCTATTCCCAGAGGATGTCAAAGTGTTTTTGCTCCGCACCTCTAAATAAACACTAATTTAATGAAGTATATCCCAAGGTTGCAACCAAAGCATTCTTTTTTTTAACCCAACAGTTGCTATAAAGAATTATGAATAGGCTGAATCATTAATTACTTTAAGAAATACTCATTCAACAATACTTCTCTGGAAAACCAAAGTGAGGCAAACCTATCCATATATATAGCTTTATTCACAGCAGACCTGAGAGACCAAAGCCTAGACTTTGCTGTTTAAATCTTGAGTCTAATCAAATTCATAACTAGAATTGCAGCATATAAATGTGTGCTAGTAGAGGTATAAAAAATCAAACTAGGGAAAAATAAACCAAAAATTACAGCAGAGAAGTGCAGGGATTGGAACAGTGTATTATCTGCCCTGTCTGTATTGCCATGGCATTCTGTCTGCTCTGTTACTGATACTGCCATCTAATTGCTCAATCTATTTACATCTTTTTTCCAAGTGTTTCATGTCAATCCTCATTCTACGGCAGCCACAGATAGCATTTAGAACCTAATTTGAATCTCCCAGCCAGTTTTCTTTGCAACGATTGAATTCCACGCATCAAATTCACTTTTGATATCATTATCCGTGGCAGGCTGCCAACTCTAAGGTTCTTAAAGGTAGCAAATGCACCAGTGAGATATTGTATAACAGCATGATAACAAGCTTTGGGTAATACCTGTCCAGGCTGTTGTATGTGACACAGTAGTAGGACTGTTTTTTGCATTCCTGGCTTCATTTTTAATCAATACAATTCAGTTTCCAACCACAGTAAAGGCTTGCTGAGGATCCGACTGTCTAGTTTATAAAGCGGATAGTTCAGACTCTGAATTTTGATTCACAGTCTTTATTAATGAACAGAGCTGCGACGTTGTTTGGCAACCATAAACAGAATACAGTAACCCCCCCCCCCCCCAATAACTAATACATTTAGCCTAATGGTTTATTTAATGTCTAACATACTTAGCATTACTGCCAATAATTATTCTCATTATGATAACCTCTAATAACATTCCATATGAATCACAGATATTAAAATTTAATTTTGTATAAATAAAAAATAATAATGATTTAAGTGCTTAATTGGATCTGAATTTAAGCATCAAAACATTGCAATGTATAGTTTAAAATTATATAAAAATATATTATTATATATTTTAAGTTTTACTACAGATAATTATAATAAATAATTATTTGGTAAAGGTCATATTTGTATTTAATAATTCAGTTTTATTAACTTTATGTAAGCTTTAGATAATGGCAAAGAATAATAATTTTCACAGAAAAAGACTGTAAAAATGCTACAAACCTTTTTCAGTGCACCTTTGCCATCATCCAAAACTCACATTAACCCTCTGGAGTCTAAGGGTATTTTGGGGCCTGGAGAAGTTTTGTCATGCCCTGACATTTGTGCTTTTTTCAGTTTCTTATAAATATTTAAATGGGTAAAATCTAATCTCACTGTAATCAGCTCAAACTGGGCTATAATAATATGTGAAATGCATGCATGTACATGATTGTATTTTTTAGAAAAAAAATATTATGCGTGGTTAGTGAAAAACTAAAAATGTTAAATCACTTGAATAAGGCCATAAAACACATAAAGAACAATGGTTCCCGGGATTTTTGAGAACTGGAGCTTGTAGCCTAGAATTTTTCTTTCTAAATGATGTGAAAATCATCTTGTTTACTCACTCACAGAAAACAATATATTGATTTAAATTTTCTAAGACACTTTTTGTTGGTAAAAGTCATATGCGAGTAGGCGTCAACTATCATGAATATCATTGTGATTTACACCTGAGAGGACAAAGGGCCGCATAATGAGCCGCATAATGAGCCTCTCTGTCATCTGTGCCACTGAGAGGGAAGAGTTACAAGAAAGAATGTGAGAACAAAATAAAAGGATATCATTTTATGTTTGTAGTTTATTAAGAATATATTTAATTATCCCACAACATACTTTAATATCCACTTGGGGGAGCAGTTAAACAGTTTATCAGGAACAATCAAAGCTGACTTTCAAACTAGTTTTCTTGCATCATTACTCCAGTCACACAATCCTTCAGAAATCCTTTTAACAATCTTATTTTCTACATAAAAACATTTATTGTTGTTATTATTATCATTATTATTATTATTATTAATGTTGAAAAGAGCTGAGAATATTTTTTAGGTTTTTTAGGGAGAATAAATTGAAAGAACAGCATTGTTTTTACATTTGTTACAGTTATCTATTTGTTACATTTATATTATTTACATCAAGCTTTTGAATGGTATAGTATTGTATATTGTTATTGAAACTTCATAATGTTTCACTTGATTATATATTTAGTCAGGAATTATAGTTTGGAAAAAGTCTTTGGAAAAAGTCTAACTAGTAAAAATTTTTACACTATATGTGAAAACTAGTAGAAGTATATAAATAAATAAAAATAGACTTACTCATGTTTATGATCTCCGCTGAATAAAGTGCTTCATTCTTTTTTTCTGAGGAAATCCATTTCTCAAATCCTCAACCACATCACATCTTTTTGGGGTGAATTGTGTCTTATTCCTATCATCGTGAAGCAAAAAGTAAAATAAAAGAACTTGAAGAACAGTCTGGCTGCGTTTTCTTCTGTTATGGGCGTATTCAAGCCGCGCGCTTCAGTTTGAATCTAAATAGATATCAGATATCACTATATCTATGTTATATATATTTTTTGGTTGTGTACTTACATTTTCCCGACAGTTTCCACGAACTTTCAAATCCGGAGAAAATTATAGTTTAATTAGAAGACACGGCACGTTTCTTTATTTCCGTTTTGTCGCCCGTCTATGGCGTCATATAAACTTTGACCCCTCTAGTTTATCTAACTTCCTGCGGAATCGCCAAATACAAAGGTGAACAGAAGCAAAGACGAGACGAAGAAGAAAAAGTAGTAGCTAGCCTTGATCGAGACTATTATATTTTATATTTATATTGTTTATATTCGTATTTATACCTCAATCAATAACTTAGTTATGGATCGATCATGATTATGCTTTGCCTGCACGTTCTGTGAAGCGCAAACGTACGGGTGAAATAAATGACCTGAGAAGGTTTTGGGATGAAGAAGAAATGAGACACGGGTAAATATTGGAGTTGCATTTCCAAGATAGCTTCGTGACAAGCTGAAACTACAGAGAGATGCTTGCATTCTAATAAACAGGTATGCATCCATTCAGCTAACTATATCTATCCGTATATTTTGTGAAACGATGATGTCTTGTGTAAAACGCAGACAGACTAGCTCTCATGTAGAGTATAATGTAAATCTACATGTGTTCTATATCTAACGTTAGCTGGATAAAGTAGCTAATTATAATTATTAACGAAAGGCAACCGTGTTTTTTATTTACATATATTACTACTAGCTAGATGGAATATTGATTTGATAGGGGTCTGATAATTCATATATCTCTCCGTTCGAAAATACGTGATTGTCAAAATACTAAGGCCGGTGACACACTGGCTGCGTGGCGTCTCTGCTGCGTGCCAGAAGCGTGGCGCGCTGCTGCTGCTGTAGGTGAAGGGAGACCGCCGGCAGACCAGGCTCTTGTCTTCATGACAACAATATCTATACTTCATGTTGAACATAAATATAAAGCCTACTGATAAAGGACACCGTCAACAGTATTGACGGCAAAATAGACTATGTTTGACAGGTGCAATATTTGAAAATCGATAATATTTATTTATTTTTTAAATTACATTTGTATCTGAATTTATGTCAACCTATAGACTTTCAAACATCAAAATGTCATGAATTAATATGTATTTGTGTACAAAATTACATATAAACATATTTTCCTATTATTATTTCCTATTCCTATTTTTGCCTGGAAACGCTTCCAACACGCGTGCGTGTCGCGTGAAAAATAGGCGTCGGTTCTATTCTATTTCTAGCATCCACACGTTTTCTGCGCGGCTCGAGCCGGGCCTGAGACACGCGTCTCACGCAGGCAGTCTGCAAGCTCTAACATATTAACATGGGAGCCGAATTAAAAACTGACACGCCACGCAGCTGAGACGCTTGCGCCACGCATCCAGTGTGTCGCCGGCCTCAGTTAAAATGAGTGAGGAATATGGGGAGCGACAGAGCGCGTGTTGCAATAAACAACAACTCCCATGAGCCTACGCTCTTTCCCGACGTCATCAAAGTACGTCTCATGTTATTATTTTGATTGAGTGACCCCTGGTGGCCAAAAATTCCATACTGCACGTTGAAGGGAGACATTAAAAACGGACATCACGTTGTTTTCATATGGATTACTTTATCAAAGAATATCTGTTTTCGGCACTTATTTAGTTTAAAAGTAGACATGTCAAGCTTTCTATAGATATCTCTCTCATGTCTCTTCGTTGAGTATTCACGGAGTTACAGTTCATTTTAATGACGTGTTTGTAAATGAAGATCAGCGTAGACAAAGGCTGCAGACAGCACACCTTGTTTGTTATCTTTATTTTATAAGTGCACAAAGTTTTGTTGTTATTATGTCTGTATCCAAAAAAAGTACACCCTTTACAGATTCGATTGATGTATTGCTCTTATCTGTACGATTAAAACTGAAAGTGTAATTTAAGTTCTTTTCGGGGTTATCAGGAGAAAATGACTCAAAACGCGTATCCGCGTTAATCGACTCCAGAGGGTTTTAAGTATAAAAAATGTAATTATTAATTACACTGAGTAGCTTTAGAAAACAATTATTATTATTATTATTATTATTATCTTAAGCAAATCTTTAAATTATTAATGGGTTAACTGAGAGTTACCATAGGCTACCATATATGGTAAAAAAAAAATGTAAATGGTTGGACATGGTATTATTTGTAATTTTACTGTAAAATACTTTCAAAGTTATTCATTAAAACTAAAACATTATATAATTTATGGTGAAAAAAAAATTGCATTATGTTTGTGTCATGTCTTACCATGAATTCCATGTGTTCTTCTTGTCTGAATAACCATGTGCACCATCTATAATAAAACACTACCAATACTCATATATAGTTTATAGATATGACTACTGGTGATGTTTTATGAACGGGCAACTTACGATTCATCATGTGGCTTCTATTAAACCTCCTGTGTTATCATGGTGGTCATCTGTACATTTGAAAGTACAAATTTTGGTAAATTACCATTACATTACTTTATTATATACTGCCAAACATACAGGCACTAATATGCCATAATACCATAAGGTATTTTTAGAGTGTAATTTGACTGGTAAATGAGCATGAACAATGTAATATCAACGATAGTGATTTAAATAATAATAATAATAATAATAATAATAATAATAATAATAATAATAATAATAATAATAATAATAATAATAATAATAATAATAATAATAATAATAATAGGGATTGATAATAGTGCCACAGGTTACTTTGGAAATGTAATGTTTTACAGATTACAAGTTACCCTATTTAAAATGTAATAAATAGTGTAACTTCAATTTCCATTACTTCATTAAAGTAATGTAACCAATTATATTCAATTACTTTTCTAAATCTCTAACAACTGTTTTTAACTGTTAATCATATAAAGCAGGCAGGGTTAACTTTACAGTAGTACTCAACACTGATTACTGTCAGACTTTCAATACCCTTTATCACTTATTTATGATTATAATCATTTAATTGGAAAGCACAGCCAACACAAAATCAGACTTTAGCACCTCTTTAAATACAGTTTTATAATCATAACATATAGTTTAACAGTTATGATAGTGTTTTTGAAATCAAATCCTTTCAAAGCTATGACAGGAAACACTTGGGAAAAAATCATCTAAAAAAATAAAGCATACAGTATACATAAACCCAAATAGGAAATAAAACAGTTATTGAATAAACTGTCCTATTCTGTGTCCTAAACTCCTGAAACATTGGCATATCTGTATGTGTGTGAAAAATATTCAGATGTAATCCTCTTTGTAATCATTAACTTTTTTCATAAATACAGATACAGATTTTCAGTAACTGTAACAGATTACAGTTACATTTATTTTGTAATTAAATTATGTAATTCCATTACATATAACTAGTTTCTCCCCAACACTGACAATATCGCACATGCCTAACTCTGACACGTTCAGCTATCTCTCCAAGAAAACAGTCCATTCAGACAGTTGGTTTTCTACGAATTTTTCCATCTTTCTAGGTCCAACATAAATCATACAAAACAAGGAAATGTGGGAGATGGTGTATTGGATGATTGAAGCTTCCCTGTAGTACAGGCTGGTCACAGCTCAGCCTGATCCCTGTAGCACATAAGAGCACTGAACCGCAAATCCTATCCACTGGTGAACCAGTGTATGTGTGTGTGTGTGTGTGTGTATGTTTGTGTGTGCAGGTTGACCGCTGTGTGCCATTGAACTCTCCGGGGAACCACAGGAGGAACAGAGAGCCAAGACAGTTGAATTCCCTTTGTTTTGCCTTGAGGCTACGGCTGTAATGAATGCTGACAAAACTCATAAATTCCTCATACTGGGGTGCCACATATTTCCTCTAGCCCAATGGTATCAGTGCCGTGGCAGTGGCAGATTTAAAAGGCATTAAGCAATTTATCAGGCCTCCACGATGTGCAGGCATGCATCAAAAAAAAACACAAAGCACTCTGGACAGTTTCAAATCACTGCTTCAGATCATCCTTGTTTACAGAGTTCTCTATCAAAAATATCGCTATGTAGAAAGAACAGTTCACCATGTCTAGGGACCTCTCTGTTGAGATACTCAGTCGAAAATACTGATTAAATGTGATTCTGCGGTGCATATAAACAGTTTTTTTAGAAAAACTAGGAGTTGCATCACCAAGGTCATGGGTTCGATTCTCAGGGAATTGAAACTGAAAAATGTAAGCTTTGAATACACTTACAATGTCCTTTGGATAAAAGTGTCTGCTGAATGCATAACTGCAGAAATGTAAAACTCAAATAAGATCACTTGTAGATCACTTAATCTTAGGTATGGTCTCAATATGAAAGCACTCTTTATCAAACAGGTACTGTAAAGGGCTTAATTCAATGCTTCCTCATTTTTTAAACGAGTTTTCAATAAATAGCATACAAAAAACTAAAAAGTGTAATATCTAGTAGAAGCTTTGCCATCACATGAATAAATATATATATTAAATAAATAAATATATTAATAAATATAATAAATGCATTAAAATAGAGAACTGTTATTTGATTCAGTAAGAATTTCACAATATTACAGTTTTTACACTATTTTTGTTATATGTTATATATATATATACAGTTGTAGCGATATGGAAGAAATCCATATCAGCTTTTCATTTTTTCTGATGGGCGGAAACCAATGAGGAAATTTAGAATAAAAGAGCGCTAGAAACGGAAGTTGGGGGGCGAGTAAAAAACAAAACACACCTGTAGGTTATTATTGGAGTGGGACACACGCTACCTGAAGCTGAAGGTCGTACTATTCTTTGCTGGAATCTCTGTGCATGCGCTGACTGGGTGCGATCGCCAAAGTGACGGAGAAATTGCTCTACTGCGTCTGCATGGTTCGTTCGCCTGCCTGGTGCAACATAATCCAGCCTGGTTCGTTCGCCTGCCTCAGGTACTAGTGGTGATGTCCATCATCTTTTAACCTCACGCCAAGAGTTTCTAAACTCACGCCAAACTCTCGCCAAGTCTCCAAACTCTTTCTCCGGCCCAGGATTTGCGGCCGCTACACAGACTGCTTCACGCAGCCACCACCACACACACACACATACACGCTCATTGTACACGCACACACCCATACACAAACACTCGTTTGAAGTGTTTTTTTTTGTGTGTTTTTTTTTTTTTTCTCTTTCATTTCTTTATTTTGGCTGAAAATTGAACACAAACTGAGTTTGAAAAAAAGAACTGTTTGCCTTAAATATTTTGTTATTTGTCATGTGAGGTAAAGAAAAAAAACTCTGTGAAAATTTAACTTTGTGTAGTTTATTTTATTTTATTTCTTTGCAAAAATGTTTTCTTAAAATATACATATTTTTGACCAAACCCTTCAATTTCTGACTGTGTGTCATTTAAGCCCTATTCTACATTATTGTGGGTATTTGAAGGAATTTATTTTCGTTTTTTGTGTAACGGTGGTTTGAGTTATCTTCGGGGAAATTGAACTTCATTACATATATATATATTTTTTTTTTTTCTTGACAAGTTTTACTTGTCTGGCGCCCGAACAATTTAAATTTTATTAAGTCAAATTTGATTTGGGGCAGCCACCGTTACAGAAGTGGCGCCCGAACAGGGACCTGAAACTTGAAACTTGAGACATGAAACTTGAAACTTAAACACTTAAACCTTGATGACTTGAAACTTAAACACTTAAACCTTGACAACTTGAAACTTAAACATTTAAGCACGTAAACCATGACCACTTAAACTGGTCATTTGAGCTTTGAATTTGAGTTTCCCTAAACGATTACTTAAAGGTTGGCTGTCACTGCCTATATTTTTTTGTGTTTGTGAAATTGTGGTGTATATACATACTGAATTGAAACAGTTTTTTTCCTTTACTTAATGGTTTTGTGGGAAGATACTTTTTGTTTGTGAACTTGCACGTTGTTAAATATATAATTGTGTTACCCCTTAGTTGTCTTGCTGCCAAACTGACCCAATTATGTGAAAGTTGTGGAAACACCCATTTGTGTTATTGAAATCTAATTATTGATTTGTGAAGTTAAGTGAATTGAAGTGTGAATTGGTGAATTGGACAATTGGACAGACATTTCACACTGAACTGTTAAGAGTATTCTGCTGCAATTTATTTTTTCAAACATTTATACATTGTTTTTTTTTTTCACTCAACTTGCATTTCACTACATTTTTACACTGACTGACTATACATACACTGACAATCAAACATGGCTGCCACTCCTCTGTCTCCATCCACTTTTGTGGAGATGGAACCACCAGCACCAGATGTTGCTACCCCAGTCTGGCCTCCAGCACCCCGTCCTCTACTTTCTTCAACTGGACCTCTTCGTGCTCCTTTCCACTTCACTCCTACTCAAGCCAGCACCACTGACTTCCCAGGAACCCATGTGCGGTTTGCAACTTCACCACTAGCTGGCAGTACTCCTGTTCAACCCTTCACCTGGGAGCAGGAACCGAATGGCGACTCCATGCAGATATGTACATCACCTGGGCCTTCATCTTTATCTTCAGTGGCACAGCAGGGCTTGCCTGGCATCCTGTCAACTCCTGGAAAAGGAATGCATCAACTCACTCAAGTTAAAGGAAACTGGGACACGTTGACACAGCATATGCAAACCCATGAAAAAAACATTGGTGAACTTGCCAAAGAACTTAAAACCATGACTGCACATCACGACAGCCTGATTTCTAACCTTGCTGATAAACTCAAGCAAAACCAACAAGAAATGCTCACCCACATTTCTGAAAGTAAGAAGCATGTGAAGGAAGAGACTGATCAACTCACTAAGTCACTTAAAGTCATGATGTCTGATGAACTTCACAAAGCTAAGACTACATATGTGTCTGAAGTACGGTTCATGATTGACCAACTTCAAGTGGAGCTTCAGCAGGACATCAAAACCTACCTGGTAACCCATCAAAAAAATTATGACCAGTTGTCAACAGAACTCACCCAGTGCACCCAAACCACCAACACCCTGTGTGCAACTGTAAAAAGCTTACAAACTGAACTTGAGAAAAGACTCGAAAAGCAAGAGAAACAAATGATTGACCTGCAGACAAGAGATTACTCACCCTTGCCTCTGACCACTGCAGTTTCACCTACATCACCAGTGACACCTCCAATGTTTCCTACTCCTGTTGTAAAGAGTGATCATCTTAAGATTACATTTCCTACTTTTGGGAGACAGTCAGATGACTTGGACCCCTTGCTCTATCTAACTCGATGTCAGGATTTCTTGGCGTTACATCCTCTTACTAATGCTGACATCCTGGCCACTTTCCGCACTGTCCTTTATGGTACTGCCCGGGACTGGTGGGAAGTTGCACGATCCTCAATAACCACGTGGGAAGAGTTTGAAGCTGCTTTCCTCTCAGAGGATTATGAAGACGAGCTGGCTGAAAGGGTAAGGACAAGAACACAGGGAGAAAGAGAGAGCATTAGGGACTTTGCATTTACATACAGAGCTCTCTGCAAAAGGTGGAAGCCCACCTTGACCGACAGTGAGTTGGTGAAAATGATTTTGAAAAATATGAATCCTTACCTTGCAAGCCAGATTCGCAGTCGGGTGAACACAGTCGATGAGCTTGTGAAATTGGGCCAACAGCTGGAAAAAGACTACGAACAACAACTGCAATATGAAAAACGTGTGAGTTCTAAGCAACCCCTATCCATGCCTCAAAGACCTATTCCCAACCGCCCGGCAGAGAAGCCTTTAGTGCAATGCTGGCGATGTAAAGGCCATCACTCACCTGGCAGCTGTCCTCACTTTGTCTCTTCTCAGTCCCAGTCACCTCAGTCCACCAGCCAACACCCTTCCTCCAATAACAAGCGGACAACATTTCCATCTTCTAAAGGTACTGGTCCATCTGGCAATCGCTCTGTGTCTGCCACCTTTCCCCACAATTCATCAACAACTGGTAAGAAACCACCACCTGCTGCAATTGTTCCACAACAATTAGTGATACCACTTTGCATTGGTACCTGGAAGGGAAAAGCCATTGTTGATACTGGGGCTAGCTACACCCTTCTACATGAGAATCTCTGGAAGGAGCTCACTTCACAAAAACTCCATCCATGGACCCAGGGTCCGCTCTACCTAGCAAATGGGGAAGCAGAAATTCCTTTAGGTTGGATAAACATGCCAATCACCCTACATCAAAAAGTATTCACCATACCTGCTGTTGTTCTATCAGCCAAAGCCCTGGCCTATGCAGTCGTATTAGGACTGGACTTCATCTTCTCCAGTGGGCTGCAGATCAATGTGGCAGATCAAAAGTATTCATTTCAGTCCAATCCTAAAGAGTATTATCCTTTCCAGCCAACAAATGCCAGTGTACCAGTTATCAGTTCCCAACATCCAAGGGGAAAGATGGGAAATAAAAATCCCAACAGCCTCTCCTTACTATCTTCTGTTCCTCCTCCTCAACTTAACATGTTTCAACCAGCCTGCCTGGATGAGAAGACACTAATTAACACTGCTGTACAGGATGCCCACTTACCTCCGGAAGGCAAGCAACAGTTACGGCAGATCCTCGAGTCAAACCCTCAAGTTTGTACCCTTCGTCCAGGACGTACTGAAGTTACACAGCATCACATATATACTACCCACCAAGTACCTATAAAACAAAGACCGTACCGCACAACACCTGCCAAACAAGCTGTCATTACAGAGCAACTGGAAGAGATGTTGACTGCCGGCATCGTAGAACCATCACACTCTGGATGGGCCTCACCTGTCGTCTTGGTCCCTAAAAAAGACGGAAGCCTTAGGTTTTGTGTGGACTACAGAAAAGTTAATGCCATTACAGAGAATGATGCTTACCCATTACCCAACATCACTGAGATCTTGGAGTCACTATCTGGAGCGGCCATCTTTTCCACCATTGACCTTAACAGTGGCTACTGGCAGGTAAACATGGATCAAGAAAGTAAACCAAAGACAGCTTTCACAACTTCATCAGGACTGTTTCAGTTTAATGTTATGCCATTTGGGTTAAAAAATGCCCCAGCAACCTTCCAAAGACTAATGGAGAACGTTCTAGGAGAATTGCGTGGAAACATCTGCTTTGTCTACATTGACGACATCATTATTTACTCACCATCTGTAGCCCAGCACTTCTCCGACCTCCAAGCTGTTTTTTATAAACTGCAAATGGCTGGCCTCGCCATTAATTTAAAAAAGAGCAAGTTCTGTCTTCAGAAAATAACTTTTCTGGGACATGTTGTCAGCGTCCAAGGCATAGCTGCAGACCCAAGTAAAGTGGAGGCTATACGTGAATACCCTGTGCCCACCAACATCAAGGAGGTCCAGCGCTTCCTGGGGTTAACCGGGTGGTACCACCGGTTTGTACCAAACTTCTCCAGGATCGCTGAACCCATCAATGCACTGAAAAAAAAAGGATGTTCATTCCTCTGGTCACAACAATGTCAACAAGCCTTTGAACATTTAAAATGCTGTCTTACCTCTCCTCCCATTCTTGGCCATCCTGACCTTAAACTGCCTTTTACTGTCTATACGGATGCCAGTAACACTGGTCTGGGTGCTGTGCTGACCCAGCGCAAGGAACAGGGATTGGAACAAGTTATTGCTTATGCCAGCAGAACCCTGAACAAAGCAGAGACCAATTACACAGCCACTGAAAAAGAGTGTTTGGCTGTAATTTGGGCCCTGGAAAAATGGCAGCACTACCTAGAGCACAAACTGTTCACTGTCATCACAGACCACTCAGCGTTACAATGGGTAATGTCTTCCACAAAAACCACGAGTCGCCTCATCCGGTGGGCCTTGCGACTACAGAGATTTGATTTTATCATTGAATATCGCAAAGGAAAACTAAATATGGCACCTGATGCTCTGTCTCGGATTCACACCAGTTGTAACCTGTACACCAACCAACACCAACAGGAGAATGCTGAGTTTCCGATATCTCCAGCCACAATCTGGGAGGAACAGCACAAAGACCCTGTCATCACCAACACACTTAAAGCACTTGCAGAAAATGATTCCTCTTTTAAAGATCAGTATGAGATAGTGGAAGATAAACTCGATCACAAAACTCACCTGCCGAACAATCAAGTTCATTACAGAGTCTACATTCCTACCAGCCTTGTGTCGTCCATTCTACACCACTACCACTCTAATCCCTGGAGCGGTCATGTAGGTATTTATAAGACCTACAAGCGTATCCATGATGTTGCATTCTGGCCTGGAATGTGGACTGACATAAAACACCACGTCAAAAAATGTGTCGAATGCCAGACTCTTAAGGGAGAAAATCAGAAACCTGTGGGCAAACTACAGCAAGTCACCACCACCCGTCCCAATGAGATGCTTGGAGTGGACATTATGGGGCCAATGCCACGCAGCACACAGCAAAATGAGTACCTCTTAGTCTTTGTAGATTACTACTCCCGGTGGGTGGAATTTTTCCCCATGCGCAATGCTAAAGCTGAGACTGTTGCGTTACTTCTTCGGAAGGAAATTCTAACCCGTTGGGGGGTGCCAGACTTCATTCTGTCGGATAGAGGTACACAATTTGTGTCATCACTGTTCAGAGAACTCTGTCAAAAGTGGAGTATCAAACCTAAATTGACAACATCATACCATCCACAAACAAATATGACCGAGAGGGTTAACCGTACGCTCAAATGCATGATTTCTGCCTATGTGGACAACAATCACAGAAAATGGGACCAATACTTACCGGAACTCCGTTTCGCTATTAATTCAGCTGTCCAGGAAACGATTGGGATGACCCCTGCAGAGCTTCATTTGGGGAGGAAACTGCAAAGTCCCATGGACAAGGTGTTACATGGCAAGAATCTAACTCCAGACTGCACATCTTACGATACAGTCCACCACCTAACTGAGCTTCAGACCAAGGCCATGGAATGCTGTAAAAAAGCACAAAAGAGACAGCTTCGGAATTATAATAAAAGAAGACGAGATGTCACATACAAGGAAAATGATCGTGTGTGGATGAGAACCTTTCCCCAGTCTAGTGCACAACATCACTTCACTGCAAAATTGGCTCAAAAATGGAAAGGCCCTTACCGTGTCATAAAACAGGTGGGTCCATTGAACTATCGAATAGCGCTAGAGTCCACTGGCGAAGATGTTCGCATAGTGCATGTGTGCAACCTGAAACCATGCTTTCCCACGGCTGAAGAGCTGGAATGCCAGGAGAAGAAAAGGCTCTGCCAGATATTCAATGAATCTTCTGATGAAGAGGAATTCATTGGATTTTAATTATGATTCACATTTCCACAACCATAGGTTGTCTTCTCCAGGGAGGGAGAGTGTAGCGATATGGAAGAAATCCATATCAGCTTTTCATTTTTTCTGATGGGCGGAAACCAATGAGGAAATTTAGAATAAAAGAGCGCTAGAAACGGAAGTTGGGGGGCGAGTAAAAAACAAAACACACCTGTAGGTTATTATTGGAGTGGGACACACGCTACCTGAAGCTGAAGGTCGTACTATTCTTTGCTGGAATCTCTGTGCATGCGCTGACTGGGTGCGATCGCCAAAGTGACGGAGAAATTGCTCTACTGCGTCTGCATGGTTCGTTCGCCTGCCTGGTGCAACATAATCCAGCCTGGTTCGTTCGCCTGCCTCAGGTACTAGTGGTGATGTCCATCATCTTTTAACCTCACGCCAAGAGTTTCTAAACTCACGCCAAACTCTCGCCAAGTCTCCAAACTCTTTCTCCGGCCCAGGATTTGCGGCCGCTACACAGACTGCTTCACGCAGCCACCACCACACACACACACACATACACGCTCATTGTACACGCACACACCCATACACAAACACTCGTTTGAAGTGTTTTTTTTTGTGTGTTTTTTTTTTTTTCTCTTTCATTTCTTTATTTTGGCTGAAAATTGAACACAAACTGAGTTTGAAAAAAAGAACTGTTTGCCTTAAATATTTTGTTATTTGTCATGTGAGGTAAAGAAAAAAAACTCTGTGAAAATTTAACTTTGTGTAGTTTATTTTATTTTATTTCTTTGCAAAAATGTTTTCTTAAAATATACATATTTTTGACCAAACCCTTCAATTTCTGACTGTGTGTCATTTAAGCCCTATTCTACATTATTGTGGGTATTTGAAGGAATTTATTTTCGTTTTTTGTGTAACGGTGGTTTGAGTTATCTTCGGGGAAATTGAACTTCATTACATATATATATATTTTTTTTTTTTTCTTGACAAGTTTTACTTGTCTGGCGCCCGAACAATTTAAATTTTATTAAGTCAAATTTGATTTGGGGCAGCCACCGTTACACAGTAATCATCATTTGAAGTGAAGCAAAAAGTTTATCAAAGTTGTCCTGAGACATGAAAACATTTTGGTTTAAGGACAACTTTGATGAAAGTTTTTGATCCACTTCAAATGTTGACTACTGTGTATATATATGATCTGACCTTCCAATATGCACTTGAAAGCAACACTAAATTTAACTAACACAAACAAATCTCTTTCTGTTCAAGCTCCAAATAGAACATAAACATGCTAAAGGCTAATGCATAAACAGTTACTAATTCCTAGGAATTAGAAACCCACTGCAGTTTTAATGGAACAAAAGAAACTGTAGTCCCAGTATAGGCTCTCATTTTACAAAATAAATTGGATTTAATACAATTAAATTATGGTCACAAAAGAAATTACAAATTGTTGCATTAGCTCATTTTAATCAAGTAAATTGAACAAGCAGAGAAAAAAAATAATGTCTTAAGTGTAATGTAATTAAGATGTCATATAACACCTTGTTTTTGTCAAATTTGAAAGCAGCATCAGATCATTTGCAGAGAAGCCAATTCACAAATGCACTGCCACAAGCTCTGTTTAAAAGAATCCACCTAAAACGTTTAAGTTAAATGATATACTAACATAAGAAAAGTTGTAGAGTTGTATTTAAGCTGTATTGCACACAGCAAAATTATTACTTCCCAACATATAGTTTGTCCTATGTTCTAGAATAATTAACATCAAACACAATGCATGCCATTTCCTGTATATATATATATATATATTTTTTTTTTTTTGCAGAACATAGAAATGTGTGCGTGTGTGTTCTAAGAAGGCATTTTCTTCAGTCATGATGAGAGTCTTAATGATAAGCCACATATTCATTGCCCGAGTGTAACGCAACCATTTCACTAGTCCCCCCCCCCCACTGCAGTGTTGTATTAAAGTGCAGCACTCTTTCAGATACAGTGAGTCATTCTCTGATGGAATAAAATAAACCATCGTGGCAGATCGTGATGCATACCCTCACGTCTTTATGATCCTGTCAGCTTCTCTTTCAAAATTGACTCAATGTAATATCCGTTATATTTTTTCAGAAATCTGTCAACATCAAAGGCATCATGGTATTTATTGCCTTCATTTGTGTTTTCTTGCTATTCAGGGCTGTTATATTTTAGCATAGCCCAGGCAGTTATACTTGTTGAAATCAAAACAGGTTGTCCATTGCTTTTAGATATAATACAGCACTGTTTTATAACAAAATACATAATACATTTTATTTACCGCTTTGCTAATTAGCTTTTGTTTAATTTATACGATGCCTCTAAATATGTTTGGCCTGTAGGGGTATTTTTATGGATGTGCAAAGAATGATCTATTGAATGCTGGTGCTGCAGTCTTCTCTCTGCTGAAAAGGCAAGCACAAGAAATACGCAAAATTTCTTGCTGTGAGTATTGATTTAATTGCGTTCTGTTAATACAAAATAAAATATAAATCTCAAAAGTACACACTGAATGATAACTGACAAGCTTCAAAAAAAAACTTTTAGGTTTTAAGAATATAACCTAGATCACTGCTTCTTAGTTGGGTTCCAGTCTGTTCTGATAGGGCTGCAGACGGCAGTAACAAAACAATTCTAAACTCAAGTAGATAAATAAATGAGTTTAACTTTTAAAAGGGAAAATTCTTCCTAAATTGTTTACATCAAATGCTGCACGCAAAATCCTCATCCTCAAAAACCACGAGCAAAACTATAATGTAAAAGAAATAATGTTCCAGTGACATTGATAAATTAAGTCATATTATGATATATGAAGGGAAAATGTTTCCAATATATGTTGGAAGTTGGTGACATCAATGGTGGGGCGGCCAATCAACTCTAAGCAAAATCCCCATCGTCAAAAGCTATGAACTAAAATGAATGACTTAAATGAATAATGAGCCAGTGACATGTGAAGCCACAAAAAAGTTGCAATTGCGATTATGACACCAGGCGCCACTTCTGTCTGCTAAAAACAGGAAACCAAGGGCCTGTCTAAATACACACACTTGTGGTCTTGGTCACTTGAGAGTGCATGCATGCAACAGGAAGAGTGTCCCAGATCAAGATTGTCCCAGATCTTAATAATGTCAAAGCGTAGTGCCTTTAATGCACACTAAATGCAGAGCGGAGCAGAGCTATTTGTATGCCATCATGTATCATGTACTGGAAATAAATTGTGTTACCTTTGCTGAGATCTTGGAAGATGTTGAGGAAACATTCCCAATGCTAAAGTTAACAATTCGATATTGCAAATAATTATTTAGTAAAAGGTAAGTGTTGCACATTTTATTGCCGCAAAAATGAGTTTGTGTATTAGTACAATATTTGCAACTGCATTTTAACACTTAATCAGAAGCACCTAAATTGTGTCATCTGTTATAGGGACTTCTAAACAGACATTTAGAAGTTTATTTTAAAATGCAAAGTATTGAAAAAAAAATATATAGAGAGCTCTATAAACAGCATTTTACAACACTATGGCTGGAATACACTACTTTCAATTCAATTCAATTGAAGTCTATTTGTATAGCGCTTTTCAGGATACAAATCATTGCAAAGCAGCTTTACAGAAAATTGTACATTTCTACATTATATTTAGGAGTAGGTTATTAGTGGTGATAATGCCAGAAATGTAGAGTAAAAATCAAGCAGTTAGTTACAAATTACATTTAATCAAAAAGACGGTGAACCCTATAACCTGCAATGTTTACGTCATCATACATCTTACACTTACTGACTTTGTAAATAGTCACAGAGGAAAAACTGGTCATCATACACTAAATGACTGAGGATCACACTACCAGACATTAAAAACGTTCTGATCACAACAAACTCATGCAGAAATGTGAACCTTGTTGCAAGGAGACACGAGACAAATGAAAACAATATGTGTTCTAAAAATCGCCTTAAAATAACAAATGTTTGATATCCTCTGGCTGGATGGAATCATAGTACGAAGCTACAAAAATGGTTTGTGACCATCATACACTACTCTCTGAGAAAAATGTAAACCCATATCTACAGAAATTCGGCAACTAGCGTCAACTGTATTCCAGCCTAAAGTGTGTCCCATCGGCTAATGAAATGTACTACATACACTTCTGATCTACACAGCCACTTTAACATTTTGGCCAGAAACAGAAAATAATGTAAGTAGACAAGTGATCAAGTCCAAAGACTGCAAGTGTGGGTATTTGGACAGGCCTTGAGGCTACAATTCACATGAGCTCCTTAAAAAATGGACAACTTTGATGAGTCTCAATTTCTGATGTGACATTCGGATGGTAGGGTCAGAATTTGGTGTAAACAACATGACGCAAGAACCCATCCTGTCTGGTATCAACAGTTCAGGCTTGTGGTGCTGGTACACTCAGTACCAGCTGGGCATTGTTTAAACCCCACAGCCTATGTATTATTGTTGACCATGTCCATCCCTTTATGACCACAGTGTATCCATCTTGAGAACGTTACTTCCACCAGGACACCATGTCAACAAACTCAAATCATTTCAAACTGGGTTCTCAAACCTGACAATGAGTTGACTATACTCAAATGGCACAGTCACCAGATCTTTAAGATGTTGTGGAATAAGAGATTTGCACCATGGATGTGCAGCAGACGTGATGCTATAATATCAATATGAACAACAATCTTTGAGGAATATTTGCAGCACCTTGTTGAATCCATTCAGTTCTGAATGTAAAAGGGGGCCCAACATGGTAATAGCTAGGTGTCCCTAATAAAGTGGCAGGGAAGTGCATTTATTTTTGTTGTCTTTTGCATGAACAATTTTGGTTCTGTGTTGGGTTGCCACTTGGTGTCCACATGTCAAAAACAAGTCCAGTTATACATGTCAAAATCAGATGACCTGAACAACCTTCTTGATTGAAATCAATGTCCATAAGTGACATCTGCAATCAGTGTAAGGGTCGGTGATTACAAACAAACATTTTTGACTTGTTGTTTTTGGTACTTCTTTTATGCTGGACTGGTAAGTGTATTAATTATTCAGTTGTTATTTTGAACTGTGATATATACTGGGTGGACCAAAGTGTTTGTGTTAAACTGATGCCTAAGTAACAATGCACACTGATTGTAGGGCTTTCGAGGTAATCATAAACAGGGCATTTCAGAATCAGGCGGAGGAAGAAGAGGGTTCACTGAGAACACTTAGTGTGTCCCTGATGCACATATAACCATAGATGCATCTTCAGTATGTGTAAGTTTCATAAAATGACATACACGAGAGAGTGCCATGGCAATATTGCAATAAAATCTTTTAAGCAAATTATTTTCTCCCAGTGCATTGCCAATTCCAAACTCTAAGTTTCTGTTTCGGAGTTCATTAACTAATTTTAGGAGTGAAGTATAGAGTATTCAAATTCAAATTAAAGAGGGAGATTGTAAGGAAGGTTAGGTATTTTTAATTGGATTAATTTGCATAAGAAAATTAGTTTTATGTATCTCCAAACATCATAATCCATAATTACTTTACCATTCTTTCCTATGCCATATGTACCCTTGTATTTGCATAATATTAATTAGACAAATGTTCTCTCACAAAGGGTCAGTTTAAATGAACATTGTTGAGCTTCTTGTCATTTGAATAGCAGGATAATTACCTACTGCTCGCTGGTCAATGACCATTTTAAGAAGGAAAAAAAAAATCAATATTAGACCTACAATACGACCTGAAGACTAGACCTGCAGATAAAGGTTCTGGCATTATGACGCTCTGCACTGTTTTTAGGCCAGTAGTAAGGGGTGACAGTGATGTGTAAATAAACTTTAGAGCAACGATACTGCATTCTGAGTATATGGAAAGTGAAGGCAGTGAATGTCCTGGCTTGTCAGTATAGGAGATTGTACCTGAAAGAATTCAAGTACAAACCAGTGTCAAAAAAAAGCTCTATTTGATTCAAGTGAAGATTCAGCTCCAAAACGAGGCTGCAATAACAAATGTTTTGTGGGACAGGGAGCAATGGTTCTGAGGAACTGAAAGTGCACTTTACAGTCCGCTCAACAGATTTGGTCAAAGGCAGTAGATAACATTCAGAAAGTGGAGCCATCACTCCAATGTCCATCAAAAGGTGTGTCTACCCTCAAAGAGAGCAAAACCGGGGTTGAAGAATGCATTCCCCAGACAGCAATGCAGCCTACTATGGTTAGTGTTTTTTATTTTTTTTAAATCCTCTTTTCTAAAATCTGTACTTTGTTATATTCTCTTGTAGAAAATATGCATCCTAAAAGAAGAGTTTCTTACAAAGAAGTGAGTTTTATGATGGTTTTTTATTGTAAAAAAAAAATGCCAATGTTGTAAGAAGATTTATCTTATTTCAAGATATATTCTCAGAAAATTGCATATCTTGCATTAGAAAAATATTAGATATATTAAACAGGGCTTAAAGCCTTTCCTGAGAAAACAAGACAAAACACTGATAAATCTATCTAAAAAGTTTAGAGACTTGCTTTCAGAGAATGTTTCTTGAATTATGTTTCTTTTATCTTAATACAATTTATGATAAAAAAACAAGTGGTATGAAAATATATTAATATTTGAATAACTAGCAGTAAACAAACTATTAATGTATTAATATATATTCACAGACATAATGTCTGTGAACAAGTATTGATTTCACCTTGTTTAACTTTTGAAGTGAAATTCCTCTTGACGTTAAGATATTTTATTGGATAATTGAAACAAAACTGATTAATCTGACATAAATATTCAGATAAAGACAAACACTAGATGCATTTACTTCATATATATATATATATATATATATATTATATCCCATTGGCAATTTATTATTTTTTTTCTATTCTATGCATACTTCTAAAAAAAAGTAACGAAAATAATTTGCCAATGTGCCACATAAAAATAATATATTTTCACTAAAGTCTTCTTTTTTTATGTAATTTTCAAGTACATTTGTACTGATTACAGATGTTCAGACAGTTTTATAAAAATTCTGTTTAAGAAAAATATTTTTTCCTTGATTTTGTTTTTTGATGGCACCAGTGTATAGATCGACCGATATGGGTTTTTCTATAGTCGATGCCGATGTTTAGAGTTCAGTGTCAGCCGATGGCCGATATGTGCTGCCGATTTTTAGGGCCGATATCTTGAAGTTTTCCCCTTCATTTGCATGCTAAAATGTCAAACTAATAATAAGTGGATGCACAACATTTCTAAACTTATCATCATTTATTGAGCACAGACAGAAGTCAATCAGAAAGTCAATCATTTACAAAAAAGTTTTAGAGCATTTATCAACAGGATTTTTCAAGTTTGTTGGAACATAAATGTAAACTTAAATATACATTTAAATAAAATAAATAAAATGGTATAAATGAAAATCAATTAAACTGAAAAATACAAAAAATAAAATATATATAAAAAAAAATAAAAAAATAATAGTAGTGCTGCAAACACACTAGCAACCAGCAACATTTGTGTTTTGTATAAATGACACAGAACATCTAAAGTGCATTCTAATTTCACACTTACATCGCAGTCTGTTCATTATTAAAAAAAAGTACAGTCAACCAAACATTTAAAAGGTTACACTGGTCAGTTTAAACAGACCGTAGTATACCAGTCCACTCTGCTGTTATGCACGTTTTTGCTCATGTGAAGAGGATGATCTTTTCCGTCTAGTTTACATTAAAAAAATTTAAAAAATTGTTTAACATTCAGATACATTGCGAATGTGGAAACATCTGGATATGCGCAGAATGAGACCTGAGCAATAACCTCCAAATACATCTAGTCAAACCCGCGCTTCCTCGTCCTCGTATGCACGCACGCAATCATGCTTCGCGATCTAATGCTATGTAAATGCAGGATTTTTTTAAACAAATAGGCCTAGCGGAACGCAAAAAATTCTAAATCGAATATTTTGCAGAACAGGATCAAACAAAAAAAGTACTGGTCATAATACTTGCATAACATGTTTGATGTGAAAATAATTTTATTTTTAATACTATTATGTCATTTGAAAACATTGCAATTGCGTTTTAAAATACAACAACGAGCACCACGAAACCATTTAAAGAGACGCATTCAGCAGTCTCCTTGACGGGAAACAGTCAACAAAGTAACATGATCTAAAACGTATGGCGCACTCTCTTCATTTTATCAAATGATCATAATCACATCTATTCATTTTACAGTCCTGTTACTAGCATTTTATTCAGACTAAAACCCCTTTTAATTCGGGTGAGAAAGCTTTTTTTCCAAGTGGCTTTTAAATGCGCGCTACTAAACATGGATATCGGCCGATGCCGATATGTTAAAAAACATATCGGTCGACCTCTACACCAGTGTACAGCACATTGACTTATAGCGTCAGTGCTTGGGGTGTCCCGAGTTCAAGTCCGATTTGTGGACCTTTTCAAACTCCACAACCTTTTCAACAACTGTTTGAAATACTGAAATAAATCTTAAAAAAGAAAAAGTTTCTTTTGCACTACAGGAGCAAATAGCCTAAAGTCACATGAACACTGACTGACTGGCTGATTAACTTGCCAATGTGATAATGTTCTCCTATTAAGTTGACTAATGGCCTGACCAATCAAAAACAAACTTAAAATAATCTGTGATTTTAAGTATAAAAGTTAAGTTGGCTTATACTACAAGAAAATCTCTTTCCATTCCATTACTAATTCCAAGACATTTCATAAAACATGTAAAATTCTCAAATTAAATGCTATTTTTTAACAATCAAATCAAATTACCAAGGTTCACCTCTCTGGGGCAGTTCAATGCTGTGTGGCTCATTACACTGTGCTGACTGTGTCTGGCCCAGAGATAAACATTAGCTTCATGGCTCACAAAGCAGAACTGCAGTCCTCTGGCAATTTGGATGTAACAAGTTCCTCTTCATACCCTCGAGACCATTTTAACTGGGTTTTTCTACACCGACCTGCCAATCATATACTGCAGAGGGAACTGTGGATAGGTCTACTATTAATCTATTTGCAGCAGAATCTATCCAATAATCAGGCAGAAATGTGCGAGTCGTTCATGGACTGCACTTTTATAAGAGGTTTGAAAGGAAGATATTAGGATAGTATACTGGGGTGAGAGCATTCAGTCTTCCAAACAGTATGATTTATAAAAGAAACTGTTTTTCAGTTACACAGACACAGACACACACACACACACACACACATATATATATTCTCCAAAGAAATTTTATAGTGCAGCTGGGTCTTACCCAATAGAGACTCAATGTCAAACCCCCAACAAAACATTCAAACCTTACACGGCATTAACAATTAAAGAGAGTCAAGCCTTATAAATGTCATATTAAAACCCACACCACAGATACTATTTTCTATTTGGCATTATTCTGCAAGGCCATATGTAGTGTTGTATTAAAAATACATGAGATGAGGCTTTTGACAAAGATTTAAAGAAAATGTTGCACAGACAAAGATCACATGGCGTAACAATGCACTGCAACATCTCAAGCCTGGAGCTCTTCAAACATTAATTGGAAAGGATTATTCGATGTGGCACATTTAAAGGATACACTCCAGTAATCAGTGGGGAGCACTCAACACATCTATGTGAATGCCTCATTAGAGGTGAAGATTTCTTATATTGAAGGTTATCTCATTGTGTTTAGTTGTTTGTTGTATGTTTATGTAGTAGCTAATAATTAAAGGAATATATTTTTATTTTATCATCCTTTAGTCAGCCTGAAGTAATTCCAAACTTGTTTGAATTACTTTCTTGAGTGGAACACAAATAGAGATATTTAGCAGAATGTAAAAGCTGCTCTTTTCTATACATAAAAAGATATGTGGATTTTTAATGACATATCGGTGAATAAATGTTAAAAGACGACAAATGGCTCAATGACTTATGAGCATCCACAAAAAGAAAAGGACATATATTTTACAAATATTCTAAATTCATAAATATCATTATTTATGTTTAATATCATTATATATATTATTTATAGTTTTGAGGAGTCGACTTGCAACACATGACATTTTACTAACCTAACCTGAAATAACCTGTCATCATAAAAAATGTATACAATATTTTTCCCTAAGATAACTATTAAAGCATGGTGCAAACTGCTTTATGTTGTCTTTTCAATTAATTTATTCTTTTTATTATAATTTTTCTATTATATCGTAATAAAAAAAATTAAGTCATTAAAAATGTACTCACCCTCAGGCTATCCAAGATGTAGATGAGCTTAAAGAAATAGTTCACCAAAAATTTAAATTGGCTGAACATTTACTTACCCTCAGGCCATCCCAGACGTAGATGAGTTTGTTTGTTTATCAGACCAATTCATCACATGCTCACCAATGGGTACTCTACAGTGAATGGGTGCCATCAAAAAAACAAAAAAAATATAAAGAAATTATATATATATATATATATATATATATATATATATATATATATATATATATATATATATATATATATATATATATATATATATATTTCTGACATAAAAGAGCAAAGACTTAGTATCAGTATTCGAAATTATTTTGAAGGAACTTGAGAAATAATTACCCTTGGTTTAAAATAACATGCAAAATATTAAGTCACAATAAAATATTAAGTCACTGTTGGAGCAAAGTGTGCTTAATTTAACATAGAGTCTTCCCTGTGGATTATTCATAATGCAGTATTGAACCAGAGGGCTTTAATAACAAAGTGACCTTAATTATTCTAATCCTCTAATAACAATTTGTGCATTTCCCTAATTTGGATCAGGTGGTAGAATGTTAAAGCTTCACAAATATTGTCCTCAGCATATTATGTTATATTTTTAGCACTGAAGCAATGTGGCAAAGATCAAGTGAATCAATTGCAGAGATTCTCATAACAGCTCAGAATCCCACAGAAACTACTGTTGAGTTTTTCCGAAGGTCATTTACGCTAACAGAAAGAAAACATGCCTGCAAATGTTGAAAAAAAATGTTTAAAATGGTTCTTATTCAGTGCTCAAGGTAATCATAACACATCGGACAAAAGCTAAGCACGCACAGTGGGCTTTATCACGCTTCTGCATCGCTCTGCAAGTCAAATGCTCTGGATTATTTTAACAGAAACAAGCGAAGACAGGTAGATAGGAAGAGTTTTCCTTTCATCTCCACCAGGATACTTGTGGTTGTCAGGAGAAAGCAGGCTGGATTCAGATGCGGGTAAACTCAAGGCTTTATTCGAAACAGAGGAGAAGAGTCACGGTTCACAGGTTACACTCGCAGTGACAGGATGAGTAGCAGATGAGTCACGTCTCACAGGTTTTACTCGCAGTGACAGGATGAGTAGCAGATGAGTCACGTTTCACTCGCAGTGACAGGATGACTAGCAGATGAGTCACGTTTCACAGAAGTACGTATAACCGCCGGACCGGAGGGATGAACAGCTGGAAGCTACTAGGAGCTCAAGGCTTGTAAGAACAAGGGCAGAGGAATCAACTAAACACACTGGAGCCTGAGGACAAGACACGACAAGGTGAGTTCAAAGAGCTGCTAGATGATCGGAGCTATTGGTATGAATAACAACAGTCTGACAATAGACAGAGAAACACAGGGAATAATAAAGGGGAAAAATTAGAAGGACATAGAGAACAGGTGGCGAGCAATTAAGGTTAACAACGGGGAAACAAGGGAGGCGGGGAAAACACAAACAGGCAGACGCGGTGAGCTGTCAAACCATCCCAACACACACACACCCACACCAAAAAGACAGGTGATTAGCCCCGAGACCCGACAGTGGTACTATTTCGTTCTTACTGACCGCCAGAGGCAGTGCTTCCCACGGAATATTATCTCTCTTGCTCATGCACAGGTCGAGTCTAATAACAACAAAGTCATCACATGACCAGGTACGTCACGGGGATCCCCTCTATTTAACCCCGTGACATCCTGCAAACTGCCCCTATAATCTTCTAGCATACGTGCAAAGATTGCAGGTCGAAGGAAAAACTTAAGAATACTTGGATTCCGTCTTTCACAGCCTCTTAACAATCATTTTTGTTGGAGCTGCGCGTTGTGCGTCCTCCAGAGGCTGTGGTGGATTGAAGACAAACTTACCTTGTTGGAACACGTCTGTTTATTCCGATCGCTGCCAGAGCGCGGTAAGTTGCTTAGATAAGCATCGGATGTGGTTTCTTTTATGAAACGTCTATATAAGGCATCTCAGAGTGGTTTCGCTCCATAGAAAAGCCATAGTGATTAATTATAGCGAACAGTAAGAGTGTGTGCGCTCCAGGAACAATAATATATTTCTCGTTACAGACCGCGGCGTGCACTGCATCTGGTGGTAATCTGTAGCAAGTTCATTTGGAGGAAAGGAAGAGGACAAAGGGGTCGGCTGGACTGCTGACGTATTTATTTAACAAATATTAAATTAAAGTTCAGTGGAGCCACTGCAGCGGAGCGTGGTCCGAACAGAGGGTGAACTCCCGTCCCAGGAGATAATAGCGGAGGGTGAGGACGGCCCATCTGATGGCAAGGCACTCTTTCTCGATGTTGCTATACTTAGCCTCTCTCTTCGAGAGATTCCGGCTAATGTACAGCACCGGCCGTTCCTCTCCCTCTATCTCCTGGGACAGGACTGCCCCCAGCCCCCTGTCCGACGCGTCTGTCTGCAACAGAAAAGGGAGAGAAAAATCAGGAGAGTGTAATAACGGCCCGCCACACAGAGCAGCCTTGACCTGAGTAAAGGCCTGCTGACACGGCTCCGTCCACTGGACCGTATCTGGCACCTCCTTTTTAGTGAGGTCAGTCAAATGGCTGGTGAGGTCCGAATAATTAGGAATAAACCTTCTACAACCCGAATTCCGGAAAAGTTGGGACGTTTTTTAAATTTTAATAAAATGAAAACTAAAGGAATTTCAAATCACATGAGCCAATATTTTATTCACAATAGAACATAGATAACGTAGCAAATGTTTAAACTGAGAAATTTTACACTTTTATCCACTTAATTAGCTCATTTTAAATTTAATGCCTGCTACAGGTCTCAAAAAAGTTGGCACGGGGGCAACAAATGGCTAAAAAAGCAAGCAGTTTTGAAAAGATTCAGCTGGGAGAACATCTAGTGATTAATTAAATTAATTGATATCAGGTCTGTAACATGATTAGCTATAAAAGCTTTGTCTTAGAGAAGCAGAGTCTCTCAGAAGTAAATATGGGCAGAGGCTCTCCAATCTGTAAAAGACTGCGTAAAAAAATTGTGGAAAACTTTAAAAACAATGTTTGGAGACAAGGGGATCTGCCAATAGCCCTTTGTTAAGTCCAATGTCGAATAAAAGCGAGCCGTGCCCAGCCGATCAAGCAACTCGTCAACCCGCGGCATTGGATACGCGTCGAATTTCGACACAGCATTCACCTTGCGGTAATCTACACAGAAACGGACTGAGCCGTCCGTTTTCGGAACTAAAACTATCAGGCTCGCCCAGTTACTATTAGATTCTTCTATTACCCCCATGTCAAGCATAGCGCCTAATTCAGCCTGAACTACTTTTTTCTTGTGCTCAGGTAAACGATACAGCCGGCTGCGAACTACCACGCCCGGCTCGGTCTCGATATGGTGCTGAATCAGGTTAGTACGGCCCGGTAGGGGCAAACTCTGCCTGCAATTTCGTTAAATCAGTGAGTTGGGACGGCTAGAGGTGATCTCCACCTGGAGCCATGTCGAGAGATTGTGGTTTGATATTCGCCTCTGGCCCGAGATCATCCTCTCCGCCAATCACCGTTGCCAACATCACTGATTCCGCCTCATTCCATTTTTTAAGGAGATTGAGGTGGTAGATCTGACGGGACCCGTTCCTATCGGACCGTATTACCTCATAATCGAGATCTCCGACCTGTCGTGCGACCTCGAACGGTCCCTGCCACTTAGCCATTAATTTGGAGCTCGACGTTGGGAGTAATACAAGTACTTTCTCTCCCGGTGCAAATTTGCGTAACCTAGTTCCCCTGTTATACAGCTGGCTCTGGCGGTCCATGGCTTGTAACAAATTCTCCATTGATAGCCGCCACAATGTGTGGAGTTTTGTGCTCAAGTCCAGCACATACTGAATTTCGTTTTTGCCCTGAGATGGTCCCTCCTCCCACGTTTCTCTCAGTGCGTCGAGCACCCCCCGGGGCTGGTGTCCATAGAGAAGCTCGAAGGGGGAAAACCCCGTGGAGGCTTGCGGGACCTCTCGCACAGCGAATAACAAGGGCTCTAGCCACCTATCCCAATTTTTGGCGTCTTCGTGAACGAACTTACGGATCATGGATTTAAGCATACGATTAAATCGTTCGACCAGGCCGTCGGTTTGTGGGTGATAGACGCTAGTTCGAATCAACTTAATGCCCAATAATCCGTACAGTTCGCGTAGCGTACGTGACATAAACGCCGTGCCCTGATCGGTGAGGATTTCTTTTAGAATCCCCACCCGGGAGATAAGACGAAACAGGGCATCCGCAACGCTTTTAGCGGAAATGTTGCGGAGGGCCACCGCTTCAGGATATCGTGTTGCACAATCAACTATCACTAGTGCAAAGCGATGTCCTCGTGCCGATCGCTCTAATGGCCCGATGAGGTCCATACCAATTCTCTCGAAGGGGACCTGCATTAAGGGAAGAGGGCGCAAAGGCGCTTTTGGGGTGGCCGGTGGGTTTACCAACTGACATTCCGGACAAGACGCGCACCACCTGCACACGTTGTCATGAATGCCCGGCCAAAAGAAACGGGCCATGAGGCGATTTAGTGTTGCTACCTGTCCCAAATGGCCCCCCATAGGATTAGAATGAGCCGCGTGGAAAAGCATTTCCCTGCGGCCCTTTGGAATTAACAATTGGGTTGTATTCAATTTTGTCCAAGTGTCTTGGGTCACTCGATACAACCGGTCTTTTAAAATGGCAAAATACGGATAGGAGAGCGGGAGGGCAGGTTGGAGAGACTGGCCATCGATGGCGCGGACCTGTTGAAACGCATGTTTTAGGGCCTCATCCTGAGACTGCTCCAGAGGAAAGTCATCACGCTCCGAGAGAATCAGTCTCCCAATTTCGTTCGGTTCCCCTGAAGCAGAACCCAGCGGTCCTGGCTCAGTTTCCCCCACCTGTACCCGCGCGGTCTCCTTCCACGCCTTATTTCCCCAAGAGGCATCCGCACATAACGACCCCAATAAAACCGTAAACGCGGGCCAATTCGTTCCCAAGATTATCGGATGCCGGAGGTGGGGACTAACCGCCACCTCCACACTATGCTTTTGTCCCCGGAATTGAATTATAATTGGGACAACCGGATACTCCACCACATCCCCGCACATTACGCACCGCACCGCACATTAACCACGCGGCTTGTATCCAATGCCCCCGGTTGAATCAGACTTTGATGGATTGAGGTTTGGTTACATCCTGAATCCACCAAGGCCGGATATGTACCCCCCTTGATACTCACTGGTATTTGGTACTCGCCAGCCTGACCGGGGGTGACCTGCGGGACGTCCGGGACCCGGATCATCGTCCCCACCTCCATCACTGGACACCTGTCCACGAAATGCTCAGAGAGCAGGGGAATGAGGCGCACCGGCCACTGCTCTCCGCGCCACACGCAGGCCTCCGCCGACTTTTCAAAAAGCTCCAGGAAGGCCTCCGGATCGTCCTGGGGCCCCATCTTGTGCAGCGGTAGGTGCATGGGTGCGCCGGGCTGCCCGGCGGCCTCGGCGCGAACCTCCCGATCGATCCAGCTCCGGAACCTCTCGCGGTCCTCCTGCTGGGCCTGGACAATGGCCTGGAAACGCCTCTCCTGATCCGTCCTTAGGTCCAGCAGGGCCTGGTGTTGTTCGAGGTGCAGGACCGCGAGGGAGGCGATGTCCGCAAGCGGCGTGGAGGACAGGCTTTGCATGTCGGCGGCGGCGGTCCTGCTTCCTTCCCGGGTTTTGGCACCAGTGTAGCAAGTTCGTTTGGAGGAAAGGAAGAGGACAAAGGGGTCGGCTGGACTGCTGACATATTTATTTAACAAATATTAAATTAATGTTCACAAACACCAACTGGTGACACGTCGGCACCACACTTTCGGTTTAATCTTTCCGCTTTCGGTTTCCGGTTGGCGTCAGTAGTCCGTCTCTCTCTCACTTGCTTCCGACTCTCCTGGCGTTTTATACTCTCTCCACGCCAATTACTAGAACAAGAAACAGGTGATGATAATTTTCGCCCAAACCACTCACTTACCGCTCGTCTCCTGATTCTCTCTCCCGCTGCAGACTTTGCTAAACCACGCCCCCCTGCCACATAATCATATAGAGCATTCAATTAGGTAAGTAATATATATATTTATAATTTCATAGATAGCTATGAATATGACAAATTGAATTATTTTTTGTTTGTTTTTCTTTGATATAGGCATATATTATATTTCTCGCAGTTGCATTATATACGAGTGTTTTTGCTCTGTTTTTTGTACTGCTACCTGGTACTTCTATCAACAGTGGGCTAAGTATTAACACTAGTTTGGCTGTTAAAAAAAAAATATATATATAATAATAATAAAATTCGGTGGAAAAGAGCATTGAGACGAATAAGACAAGACAGCAGCTGGCAGATTTAAGAGGGACTCCACCATCACAATTTACACAAGGGTATGGGGGACGGTATCCTACTCGCTCTCAACCTTTAGTTCGCTCAGGTGCTGTTCAGAGGAGCCAGCCAAGGCAGCTAGACCAGCTTGGGCAGTACCCTAGAACACGAGGACAACAGTTAATTCGGGCTCCAAGGGGCAGGCCGCCAGGTCAGCCCCCCCCCCAGAGATAATAAAACCCAGGCTCGCAGAGCATGAAGTCCTGGGGCCAAACGTCGGATGTTTTTCACACCAGCAGCTCAATTTCTGGAAAGAAAACACTTCAGACCCTTGGATAATAGCAACGCTATCTCAAGGGTACAAGCTGCAATTCCGACGGCGGGCCCCTGCTTTCAATGGGGTCAAGATGACTACTGTCAAAGACCCCAACAGCTCACTGGCACTGGCAAAACAAATAGCCAAACTCCTAGAAAAGGACGCCATAGAACCAGTAAAGTGGTCAGCACGGCTAAATGGGTTTTATTCAATGTACTATATAATTCAGAGAAAAAAGATGGTGGCGTACGGCCCATTCTCGACCTTTGTGGCCTTAATCAGTCCCTCAAGGTTTTACCATTCCACATGCTACGCACAATGGGGGTCCTTCAGGCAGTCAGACCACTACAGTGGTACACCACAATAGACCTGAAGGATGCTTATTTTCATATTCCAATTGCACCACAACACACACCGTTTCTCCGCTTCGCATTTCAAGGTCAGATCTATCAGTTCTGGGTCCTACCATTTGGGCTGTCTCTGTCCCCTCGGGTGTTCACCAGGTGCATAGCTGCAGCATTGTCCCCAATACAAGCCAGGGGGGTGCATTTGGTGCAGTTATTGGCTCCTCTGTGCTCCATCTCAAGAGCAGGCAACAGAATAGACCAATCTGCTGATTTCCCATGTCACTCAGTTGAGTCTCAGGGTAAACTTCAGCAAGAGTCAGTTGGTCCCATGTCAGTCGGTGAAGTTCATAGGCATCACTGTAGACTCAAGATCAATGAAAGCATTCCCATCACCTCAGAGGGTGGACAGCATCTTGCTCTTTCTCCAGCATTTCTGGAAAGAGATCAAGCTTCCATTCAGAGCGGTGCTCAGATTGTTGGGCATGCTAGCAGCAGCAGCTGCATTGATACCACTGGGCCTTCTTTCACTGCGCCCTTATCAGAGATGGGTAAACAGTCTTCACCTGAACCTCACATGGCACAAGAGCAGACTGGTCAAAGTTACAGATCAATTCATCCTTACCTTAAAACCATGGAAAGAGAGGTCATTCCTGATGAAAGGGGTAGCTCTGGGTGTGTTTCCCTCTCGCCGAGAGGTAATACAGACCGAGTCTTTGCTAGTTGGCTGGGGGGCAGTGTGGCAACACAGGATGATCAGGGGGTAACCCTGGAAACCATGGAAACCATGGAAACCCAGGCAAGCCACAAAAGACATAAATGCCCTGGAGCTACAAGCAGTGCAATTAGCTCTAAAGCACTTTGCGCCGGCACTATTGAACCGCCATATTCTCATCAGAACGGACAATACATCAGTGGTATATCATATCAACCTTCAAGGCAACACAAGGTCCAGTCAATCTCTGAGAATAGCACAAGACCTTCTGACATGGGCCTTTCCTCGGTTCACAAGCATCAGGGTGATATACTGTATATACCGGGAGTGTTGAATGTGGTGGCAGACTTCTTGTCTCGCCACAAACCTTTGCCAGGAGAATGGAGACTCAATCCAGAAGTAGTTCAGATGGTTTGGCGGCAGTTTGGCAGAGCACAGGTGGATCTCTTTGCCTCAGAGACCTCGACCCATTGCCCCCTGTGATTCTCCTGGACAGAGAAGTCCAGCCCATTGGGTCAGGATGCGTTTGCACCTGCCTGGCCAAATCTTCTACTCTATGCCTATCCCCCGATCCCATTAATTCTGCCAACTCTCCACAGAGTTCTTCAAGGGCACCACAGGATGCTTCTAGTGGCACCAAACTGGCCAGACAGGCCTTGGTTCCCAATGTTATGCCGGCTTCTCAATGGGGAGCCCTGGGGCCTTCCCAGGAGGCAGGACATGCTCCTTCAGTTGCAGGGGCACCCATGCCCAGATCGGCTACAGCTCTGTGTCTGGCCATTGAGGAGCCAGAGTTACTGTTGAAGTCTTGTGATGTTAAGGTGCAAAACACAATCCTGAATTCTAGAGCACCTTCCACCAGGAATATCTACACTTGTAGGTGGAAGCTTTTCACGGACTGGTGTATACCAAGAGGGTTGATCCCAGACGACTGCCCGATGCCAATGGTGTTATGTTTTTTGCAGTCCCTTCTAGACAATAACAGGGCTCCCTCTACCCTAAAGGTATATGTGGCTGCAATTTCTGCCCATCATGTAAAGATAAATGATCAATCACTAGGGTCACATATTCTAATCACCCGCTTTCTGAAAGGTGCTCAGCAATTGCACCCTGCTCCAACTGTTAGGGTGCCCTCATGGGACCTCAGTCTGGTTTTAAGAACACTTACACAACACCCCTTTGAACCAATGGAGCATTGTGACCTGAAGTGGCTTTCAATAAACACAGGATTCCTTTTGGCAATAACGTCAGCCAAACGTGTTGGTGAGCTCCACGCATTGTCAACCAATACGTCCTGTATGCGTTGGAATGCAGATGGAAACAATGGTGACATTGTGGCCTAACCCCTCATTCCTACCCAAAAGGCTCTCAACATCATTTAGGAATCAACCAATTGAGTTGGTAGCACTCAATCATTCTGTGGCTGACACACAAGATAGCAATCCAACGGAACAATTATGTCCAGTGTGAGCCCTTTGGGGCTATCTGAGTGCCACAGAGAAATTGCGACAGTCAGACCAACTCTTTCTCTGCTACGGCGGGCCAAGAAAAGGGCAGCCTCTGTCAAAACAGAGGTTGTCACATTGGGTGGTGGAGGCCATTGTCCAGGCGTATAAGGCCAACAACATGACATTGCCAGCCGGCATAAAATGCCATTCGACGAGAAGTATCTCAACGTCTTAAGCAGCATTAAAAGGTGTCCCTCTAATGGACATTTGTGCAGCGGCTAATTGGTCTTTCGCTGATACCTTCTCCAGATACTACAGAGTCAATGTGGCCACCCCTGGTGCTATGGAAACGGCAGTCCTGTTGGGACCCTCAACTTCGGCTCAAGGTTAGGAGTAGCCTCCTCGTGACCTTGTTGTTATGAGCCATCCAGTGGGAAGCACTGCCTCTGGCGGTCAGTAAGAACGAAATAGAACGAGAGTTACGTATGTAACTACGGTTCTATGAGTTCTGGATGACCGCCAGAGCACCCTGTCACTCGGAGTCTTGCGAGAAGATTCTGTTGAGACAGTTTGCAAGATGTCACGGGGTTAAATAGAGGGGATCCCCGTGACGTACCTGGTCATGTGATGACTTTGTTGTTATTAGACTCAACCTGTGCATGAGCAAGAGAGATAATATTCAGTGGGAAGCACTGCCTCTGGCGGTCATCCAGAACTCATAGAACCATAGTTAAATACGTAACTCTCGTTTTAAAATTCACTAGAGGAATCTCAGCCCTGCTGTCATTTTCGATTTGGCACAGTGTTGAGCATTAGGGGACTGCATGACAGATCAGCAAATGTTCGAATAGGCCGTGTGAGGCTGCCATACTTAATGCGCCCAAGCACAGAACTTAATTTTCTCTTGGTAATGATCAAATTTGTCACATTACGTAATTATCTGAGAGCTGTCAAACTTTATGAAATGGGCAACCATGACATTTTGTGAGAAATTGCATAATTAGACCGCAATGTACAAGGCTTGCTCTGAGCAAACAGGTTTCTAAGGCATTTGAATGGGTTTGATATTTGGATGGGTGGGCGCACTGTGTTCAGAAGTGAATTTCAATTCAGGTGGAATTTAATTATGCAGTAACAGAGCTGACTTCTGTCATTACTTCATAAGCTTTGCACTCAGATATTTGTAGAGCTGGAGTTTTATATGACATGCTAGCTATAAGTAACAAAACATTTTTTAATAACATTTTAATTTTTAATTAAGCATTTAGGGGTATTGAGACAAATTTAACAATTGTATTTCACTTAACAAGTTTCTACTCCAAGTGTTGTTAAAATATAAACATTTAAACAGAGGATCGGATGTAATAACTTGTTTTCATTATGATTTATCAGCACATACATTAAATATTGAATAACAGGTAAAAAAAAAAAAAAAAAAAAATATATATATATATATATATATATATATACAGTACAGACCAAAAGTTTGGACACACCTTCTCATTCAAAGAGTTTTCTTTATTTTCATGACTATGACAATTGTAGAGTCACACTGAAGGCATCAAGGTCTATTTGACCAAGAAGGAGAGTGATGGGGTGCTGCGCCAAATGACCGGGCCTCCACAGTCACCGGACCTGAACCCAATCGAGATGGCTTAGGGGTGAGCTGGACTGCAGACAGAAGGCAAAAGGGCCAACAAGTGCTAAGCATCTCTCGGGGAACTCCTTCAAGACTGTTGGAAGACCATTTCAGGTGACTACCTCTTGAAGCTCATCAAGAGAATGCCAAGAGTGTGCAAAGCAGTAATCAAAGCAAAAGCATATATATAATGAATATGTTATATAGTGCATATATTTAGCAAAACAATCCTTTGTAGGGTTCATTTCTCCAGCTAACTATTGATTTTACATTCATAGACTGTATTTTCTGAGGTAAAAGTAACGTTACATCAAAGCAATATCACACAGGCAAGAGTTGTTCTTCGGGCCGAGGGGTAAGTCTCCGGCAGGCGATAATCTATCCGGAACTGTCCCAAGTGTATTTTGCCATCTGGGTCTGAATATCTATTACAGTGTCTTTCCACAGCCTTGCTAATGTCCAGAACAGCAGCACGTTTAGGTGCATTTTACATACTACACAGCCAGTTACTTTGTCTACTTTATCGCAAACTATTTGAAAATACACTTGAAGACATATGATTCAGTTACTCGCTTTTGCTACCTTATAAGTAATTCAACCATGAAACTCTATAGGCACTCTAATTGGTTCATTCAAAATTACGTTCCCAGCCAATCAGGTTCTAATTATAATTACAGTGTGCCTATAAACCGGACACATTCCATGCTCAGCATATCTGCGCGCAATGTGTATCCTCCTACTAGCCCACCATCTCCCCAGCACCACCTGCCTAGATCTGCTACGGGGAGATTTTCTTCTTTTTCTAGCAGCAGCAGCAGCATGTTTCCTTTTATTTATGATCTATGCAATTAGCAGAAGCAGCAGCATAACAGATCTAGTCCACCAAGACCAAACCCATGCTTTTCAAATTTTATCAATAAAGCTTTTACAATCCTTTCCAAGAGTTGTCATGACTGAACCGGCCAATGTAAACAGCAAAAAAAAAAAAAATCATTCCAAAATAAATCAAAACACATAGGTGTCACAAAGCAATGCAGATACCAACAACCGGACTGAATCACCACAGATTTCAATCTCTCGTCAATGCCTTTTGTAATTGCTTGACTTCAAATCCACTTCTGGCTTTAATTTTCATCACTGATGAAAGACAGCAGCCTTACTAAAACAAACGCTCAGAGTGTTTGGAGGTAAAATGTTCTTTTTACTTTCAGAACATATGCAAAATTCAATGAATAACCTAATTCTTGATAACTGATGAAGTAGATTCTTTAGGGACAGAGAAATGAAATGAACCGACGATTCACTGCACATTGTTTTTGCCAACAAAACAAGATTTGTAAATGTTTTAAAGGTTTTATGAAACATATATTGAGTTTCGCCAATCACTGCTAACAACCACAAAAGTAATGTACAAATACACAAGAAAAAAAAATATTGTAACTAATAGCACTGGAAAAGAGCCACGTGATTCATCTCACAGTTCTGTTCTCTTCTTTTTCACTTTTTCACTTTTTGAATCTGACAACTTCTCTGCTTCCTAGGCCTCATGGGAAATTAATGTGTCCTCCTGGGGTTGCACATTTCAAAATCTCTTCGGATGCAGTACGTAACCCAGGTAATGTTCACCTACCGCTCTTTGCAAGTAGCATAGAGAAAGTGTACTCTGACAGGGGGGTTGTCTGGTGGATGGCGTGAACAGGAGTTATACTGTACAAACACTGAGACATCCCTGTGCACTCTTTATACTCAGTTTGATCATCCCTGCATTCAAACAACATGCCCAAACCAATTATGATAGATTATGGCAAGTGCAAAAGTTCTTATTGTTGATTGAGTATTCAGCAGATGACCACCTTTTCCACCAGATAAAAGCTGGGACGGATATAAATAATTCCCTTTGATATTACCACCTTCTCTGTCTGTAGATTGTGGTTTCATATGTCTCAGTTTTAATGGCCGTATTGTTTGATGAGCTGTCCCAGTTGGCACACGTGCATTATCTCTATAAAACAACTTCCTACTGATTCTCATTAGTATGTGTCTCCTCACTTGATGACATTACAATGAACTATAATGGTTGTACAGTCCTAATTCACACTGTTCACTGTTGTACTTATGGCCAGATGGTTTTACAGTATAGAATAAAAAGTTCTTTAGCTGTCAATATTATTTGCTTTTCTTATATATATTTTCAATTGTAATGCAGTTGTTATTTAAATAGTGGCTTGTCCCTGGTCATTGCGTCGCCTGCCAATGATGTCATAAACCCCCAGTTTCTGGTATTGTTTTTTAGACAAAGACGCTTTAATATGTTATGTGTTTTATTAGACAGGTGATGAATGCACAGAGTAGCATTATAACCGACCCTTCAAATGTATCTAGTATGATGAAACAGCACTGCTTTATCCCACATTCGCACAACCGGAAGAAGTGGAAGCGGTCGACTGTGGCACAATAAAAGCTCCGCTGCTTTCGAGCCATGTGCCATGCTCTTTCAGTGGCCTCATTTCACTTTGATGGCTTTCAGTCCCACCCTGCTTCATACTACAATGTTAATAAATCTTTAATAAGATACATTAGCTCATCAATGAACATGATTTCTGCCCGTCTGATTGCATCGGCTGTGGGGATAAAGACAACAACTCCCATGATTCCACACTCAGTCACTGTGTCAGCAAACTACTGCCTTTGCTTGTTTTGAATACGTGCCCTCTAGCGGAGAATACTGACATATTGTGCCTTTAACGTAAAACATTACAATATATTTCAATATATGTATTCATTTTAAAATGAAAAGTTTATATAAGTGTGCTTTTCAGCACAACATATCTCTGTAGGCGAAACAATAATTAATAAATACATGACATAATATTGTTTAATAATAGTGTTATGGCTATAATTTTTTCTTATAGTGATAAAGTATCTATTTGTATGACCTATTACATGAATGAAATGATACATCAAATATTATATTGTCATATATTATAACCCTACAAGTGTTCTGCAGATTTAAAGGAATAGTTCACTTAAAAATTTAACAAAACAAAAATGTTTTCTGGAAAAACTCTCACTCTCGGGTCATCGAAGAAGCAGAAGAGTTTGTTTATTCATTGAAATAGATTTGGATAAATTTTGTATTGCTTGCTCACCAATGGATCCTCTGCAGTGAATGGGTGCCGTCAGAATGGGAGTCCAAACAGCTGATAAAAATATCTCAATAATCTACAGATAATCCACACAACTCCAGTCCATCAGTTAACATCCTGAAAGTGTAAAGCTGTGTGTTTGTAATAAATCCATCATTGAGAAGTATGTAACTCATACTTCCGACAGTTTAAAAGTAAACAACCTTTGGATTTGTTTCTTGCATGCATGCAATTTTTCACTTCATAAATTGTTTAAAAATTAACTGCAGTCATGCAAATTACTATTGTGGTGTTTTTATCAGCTGTTTGGACTCTTTCTGATGGCACTCATCTTAAATTTGAGTAAATCTGATAAAGAACTAATCTCAAAACAAGCAATGTACTGTGCCACAATGCACAAACAGAATATTTACATAAAATAACAACAAAAAAATCTCCAAGATGTCTAATTTAGCATGCATAGGCAATTTTGAATAAAACATCCTTTATGACAGAAGTCTACCATCACATGCACCTTTTTGTTCTGTTCCTCAGGCTGTTCTCTGTGCTCTTGTTCTGGAAACCATCAGAGAGGGCATTTTCAGTGCCCACAGAACAAATCAACAATCACATCAATATTCAGTGTTATTGAAGTGGTACACCAGGGAGGTGCAAGTCATGCATATTTTTCCGTTTGTCCTTGTATCACTGAGCACAAATCTTGCAGCGCTTAGATTCTCAAGGAACATGAAAGCATAAAGGTCATGCATGTCTGTGGCCTTAACATGCATGTATTTTTATTACAAAGTGACTCTGAACTGAATTCGGTAACATACTAGCAGAGGATGCTTTCACCATTCTGCCTGTGCAATCACGCTGTCTTAACAAGCTGCTTTGTGATTGGCTTAATTCTCCACATTTTCATCGCATCACATTGACATGCAAATGATCCAACTTCAGTGACACAAAACTAAAGGACTCTGTGTGAGCCCTCGGTGTGATTGCTCCAACACTTCTCCCTTGCTCTTAGCAAGCGCACTCCTCTCGCTGAAAAATCACCTAATTGCCATTTAAATGATCTGGAGCAAATTGAATCTGATACCCTCCAATTATGCGCATTGTCCCTTTGCCCCATCGTTGATTGCTCTTTGTATTCAACAGGTAGGATGACTCAAACAGGCATTCGTCGGTTTCTAACGGAAGACACTTAAAAGGGTTACATGAGCATTTGGTATACCAGGGTCACTTGAATTGCCAGATTGATCCCGGAGTGAGCTATCACAGTAATGAAATGTTTGTGTGTGCAAAGAAGTCAAGCAGAGAATTGAAAATTGATAAGAAGCACATGACAAAAAGAGACGTGCATGGTAAAAGGCTTGTGAATACAAATGAATTCTTGGCAGACAGCTCCAGCTGACTAGAGCTGAATCCAATACAGTATTCCTCCACTGAAAAGCCTGGAATTACAACATGGTGGGGGATATTTGAGAGAACAACTGACAACCTCAATAAAGGGCCCTTTGTTACTATTTACTTCAATCAACAGAAAATCGCTCAAGGACAAGCTGCTAAATTCAGTTTCTCGTTAATGGATTGGCCGTTATGAAATATCATGGCCAACGGTATTTTTATATTATGTTGGTCTCTCAAAGACACTGAAAATCAAAGACCCTACCAGTTTGAAAAAATCCAGTCTCTGCCCGTGTCAGTTTGAGTCTTGGTAAAGTTTTAAATCCCTGGCACCAAGATGCTCCTCTGTTGGTCACGGATTATGGAAAGTGTAACATAAATCTATAGGGGTGGTTGGATTTATTCACGCACTTTAAGATTTTAATTTAAAGCTTTTCTTTTCAGATTCTTACAGCTTTATCATAATAGGCTGTATATTAACTTATTGGGAGAAAACTGTTAGTTCTATGTGAAATCAGACATTTGAGCTCCCCCATATAGGCTAGTCAAAATGGCATAATCAGTAACACCCCGCGAATATTCGACTGTGAGATTGGTAGTCGAATCAGGCTCCTCGAATCAAAGCATCAATTCGCCAACTATTCAGGGTCACCCCTAATCCTATATAAATGGAGACATGCCCGCTCTTCTCCAACCTTTGTCTGAACTGCTTGCTGTGACTTATCTGTCTTTCCTGAACTGACTGTCTGTCCTGAAACGACCACGGAGGTTGTCACTGGTGCTCCCGGTGTTGGGAGTGGCCTTGTGGTGTGTGTGGGCAGCATCCTGAACTACCGCCCAACATCCCTCTCCCACAACCTCTTTACCAGTCCTCATCATCTGCCACCTGTCTTCTCACAGGCTCCTTCCTCCATCTAATCCACCCTGGTTCCTCCATGACTCCTCCCTCTGTCATCTCCACCCTGGACTCTGTCCCGGGTCACCCACCAGAACCTCCTCCTGTAGTCTCCCTGCCTTCCCTCCAGCCCTTTGCCATCCCGTCACCATCCCTCATCCCACCATCCCACCATCACACGCACACACACACACACACACACACACACACACACACACACACACACACAGGAAGTACAGCATTGAAACATATATTTTAATTAAAATTTATTATTATGTTCTTGTGAGGCAGTCAAAATGTCAAGGTTGTATTACGGTCCTGAAATGGGGTAAGAGCCTGAGACATCATTAAAGAAGTGGCTATTTAGTGGTTTGGCATCACGTTTATTATTATAATTATTTCTTGAAAAGAAGAAAAGTAGTTAATCATTTGTGCTGATAGCAAAATGAAACATGGTGAGAAAGAAAGAGAAACTCAGGTGCGTCCAGCACAATACCGTGGTCCTGCCGGGTCATGAAAAATATGCTTTATAAAACTCAGCGTGTATGTGTGTGTGAGTATTTCTCCTCTCTGCACTATTCTGAAAGAAATGAGTCAAACAGCTACTGTAGGTATTATGCAGGATACAAACAGAAGGACACGGCAAATAAAAGATTCATATTCGGGGATAATTTGAAATAAAATAATAATAATAAGGTGGAGCTCTCCACACAGTATTGCAGAAAGCAAGGTGAGCGAGAAAATGAACATACAGTGTGCCAGCTACCTACAGCTTTATTGTTTACTGTGTCTGAAATTGAACACTATCAGGTTCAAGCAAAAGGTCTATTTCAGCTTTGTGTACAAATGTGAGAACGGTGTGCTTTCTATTATAGTTTTTTTCTTTTCTTTTTTGGCTTTGTTATTTTGATTTTGCTCAAAGCAACATTTATTGGGCAAAAATGGGGAATTGGTCTTCTGTGTGGGAATGAGAATGGAGACTAAAATGCCGGAAATGAAAGGGTTTGAATGTTCCAGCTACCTCTGCTGCTTTCATATAGAATACCACACAATCAATAACAAACAACAGAAGAAAAACAACAACAACAAAAATCATCATTCTTCAAAGTATGGCTCATTCTCTTTGAACATTGACGTTATTGGGCTTGGAAGAAGTTTGATACGGCTCATAAATGAATCATCACATACTTAGATGTGACCATAGTAGCAGATGTAATGTGATGTTATCTCATCTTTTTAAGGAAAACCCAATGCTTCCTGGCTCTTCAGGCCATCTGCAATTGAAACTTTCATGTTAACGTATGGGGTGGGTGTGCATCTCCCAAAGCAGAAATCACTAATAATATACAGTTACCCCAATGTGAACATGACATTAAATAAAAAACGTGAAAACGCTGGTGTGATTATGCAAACAAAGAGCAGATAGATTTATTGTTAAAACGTTTGTGTGTTTGTGCACGTTAAACCTTTTGTCATGGAAAACCGAGGCTATATATAAATGCAAACTATGACTCGCAAGCCTTTTATGTGACAATCTTTTGTCAAGCAAACCACACTTCAGACTTTAATTTGCATTATTGGGAAAAATCAAGTAACCATAATCAAACTAAAATTGTTTATTCCAATTTGCTTTTTTGAATCAAGGCATTTAGAGGCATGTAATGGATTCTGTTTTTTTGGTTCATTTTTTATAAGACAGTCGTCTTGCTGCTACATCCAATGGCAGTAATTCAACTCTCTCTCATTTGTCACAGTGGGGCGATTCTTCTCCGGAAAACATCATTACATTAGGCGCTTATCTCAACAAACAGGGGAATTTATTAGCTTGAAAATGAAAATGACTGCAAGATATTTGTGGTCAGAACATACAGGAAATCCAAAGAATCTGGAAACTGTTTGCAATTAAAAGTAGCTCCAATTATGATTATCATAAATTGTGTACATGTCTGAAATGCTAATGTATGTGTGATGTGTGCTGGGGTGTAAAGGGGGTTACGCACCAGCTGTATTGAATTATACTCTGTCACCTCAGTTACTGATACTATAGGAAGAAGTTTATGAGCACTACACAAATGGCAAACAAACAAAATGCAAATAGCCTTTATTATTATTTTGCCTGTTAAAAATTATTTCAACCAGCCTACCAGTTTTTTTTTTCTTCTTCTTCTTTTTTCAGCAGGGCCATCTTAGCATAAAAATAGTACCAAAACCTTCTAAAAGTAGCCAATAGATCAATTTAATTTTAGTTAATTTAAGATGCAATAAATCTAAGTGGGGTGAAAAAAAATGACATGTATGTTGTCCACATTTGCTGTAGATGTGCAAGATGTCGGTTTCATTAGCTGATACAGTTAATAACTTTAAAAATGATGAAGTGCAGTAACCAAACCAATGTATTCATGATTATGATAAAATCTGCAATACAATTTTTTTTTAGAGCTAAACTAACTGGAAGTGGATGACAGCCTAGCGAAAGCACCAAATATTACCAAACATAAGCTAAATAGGTTTTTTAAAAAAAGACTTATTTAAAACAATGCTGTTCAAATATGAATTATTATTAAATTTTAATTAACGCGTAAAATTATTATAACATGCTGCCAAGCACAAACCAAGGGAAAGTATGTTACTGGTCTTTTTACTGTTCAGGAGGCTCTGATACTGATTAGACAGATTGTTTATCTGGGACGTGAGAATCTGTTGAGATTTGCAATCAATATTGTTGCCCATTTTCAAGAAAATCCTTCAGATCTTCTCGTGCACTTGTAAAGGAACCAATAAAAGTGTTCATGCTCTGTATACACAGCTTTCTATAGCTATAAGAGAAAGACTTCACCCTGAACTTTGAATACGTTACAACTCTGCCCTCTACAGGAAAAAATAGCAAATTATAGGCTCGTGCTTGCAAATACATAATCTGTCCAGCAGGTGTAAGCAGATACAAGCAATTCATCATTCAGCGTTTTCATCTATTTTTGCATGCAAATCGCATGATTAATAATTTTAGAAAAGACCTCACAGGAGAAAGATATTGGGCTAATTTGTGTTAGAATAGCTGTCAGACGCAGAAAGTAAATTATTAGTGTAGGAACGGGCATATTAAGCGTGACAGTGATGAATGCTATTGTCAACACTAATTTTCTTGCCCAGACATGAAATGTGAGCTCCTATTCTCTTACTTGAGGACTCATCAAACAAAACTTTGGCAGAAACGCATTTCCCATAGCTGTTAGTTGCCATCTGTACAGCTCTTGCCAGCTCCTCAGTAGAAACACAAATAGAAGAGTTTCCAAACTTATTGTTTTTAAACTACAAGACTACCCGGAGAAAAAAAGGTTGGGCCTAATTGTTTCTTTTTAATTAAAATAATTTACCACTTGTACCATCCAATATAAATAATTTTGCAATTTAATTTAAATATGCAATGGTGTTGGGGGTAACCTTATGTAATCACATTACTTTTTCTAGTAACTAGTAATGTATTACTTTTAAATTAGCAATGAAATAGTTACTATAATAGTTACTTTTTCAAATAAGTTATTTTGTTTTCCCATTCATTCACTGACACCTTTCCAGTCACGTTGAGAGAAATTCATTCAGCCTGAGGCTTAATTTAATTATTTATTATTATTATTATTTATTTATTTTTGCTGTGAAAGAGCCTTTACAGTTGCCAAAAAAATAACTTTTTATTATTTTTTTATAAAAAAAAATAAATAAGCAAGCACAGTCCAGGTCACTAAAAGTAACGCAAAAGTAACATAAAGCCTTACTTTCCATGAAGAGTAACTAAACAACTCTTTTTTTTATGGAGTAATGCAATATTGTAATGCATTACTTTTAAAAGTAACTTTCCTTACACTAAAAAAAAAATAAAAAAAAAATAAAAATAAAAAAACAGCAAATCCAATGCATGTCTAATGTGAAAATGATTTTAAATAGTATCATGGTACTTTGTTTGACTCAAACTGCAAACATAGAACAATACCATAGAAATATAATATCACATGTGCATGTGAACTGTCAATGTTTTAGACAGTTTTTTTGACGGTTATTACCACAGACCCGGATGACAGAAAGAGTCCAGGCTATATCAGATTATTTTCAGGCAGACGAAAATGTGAAAGGCAGAAAATAGGCACACCTATTGAATTCTATGGTGTACAAAGAAACAATCACAATGGCACAGAAACCACACATAGAAGGTTACTATACCATGCAAGATGTCTCAAATGACAATGGCATGATTGCTCGTGGTGGTAATCTAATAGTAGGGGTACTCGACCAGGCCCTACGGTTCGACACACATGTGATTTGCGAATAAACTGTTAAATTTCTCAATCATAGAGTGAAAGTGCTGTCCTGCAAATTCACACATTTAAGTAATTTTAATTTGCGCGCTGTGTTCTGTGCGCTCAACTTCTGCCACACACACCTGAAGCGCGCGCACGCAGAGAGAGAGAGAGAGAGGCACGATTCAGACACCATGTGAATTGAGTCTTCTTTCACATAGCCTACACACAAAAGTTGTGCTAAAATACATGTTTTGGCAAGTATTATAGTAAACACAGTCGGTTACGCTGAGAAATAAACCGGACGTGTGTCAGTATTAGGTCCGTGCATTTGGTCTTAAAGAGACAGCAGCCAATAAATACCTGATTCTGTCTGCTAATCAAATAAATTCAAATCTTTAAAAAGATCAATCTGTATTTAACGTACAGGGAGCACTATTGTGTTACTTTACAATTAATTATTACATTTCTGCACCTGAATACTACTGACTTTATTTGTAACTGTGTTGTTTTCATTTTACAATTTGTGTACACTGTAAAATTTTCCAGGATTTCACAGCATGCAACTGTAATATTTCACAGTAAATTACACTATTATGACTTTACAAGTTTTTACTGTGATATTCACGCGCGCCGTGTCTCTGACTGAACTCTCTCATCTCCTCCATGTTCTCATCCGAGTCCAACGGATACAACGGTAAGTGCTAAAACGTCAAATTAAATATTTTTTTTTATATAATAGTGCATGTAATTTAAAAGTATTAACCAGTTATAGTACTGTAAGTTGTAGGTTCTGTTGTCACGTTGTTTGCAGTCTGCTTGTGGTTGACTTTCGTACGGGTAACGGTTACAAATATGTGATCTGAATGCTGCTATTTGAAAATCACATGGGGTAAAACCACTGATCTATATATATATATTATAGATCAGTGGGTAAAACCATCTGATAATGTAAATACATTTGTATATTTAATTTGTTACTGAAAATAAATGTACAATTGTGATTGTACATTGTTTTTGATCCATTATTGATTGCAAGGACATTTTGGTTAGCGTAATCGAACTAATATGTAGCACGGAACAACTGTGGACCGCCAGCAACAGTAACGTTAGTCTAATTATAATCCAGAGTCTGTTTTGTGTTTATTTGAATTGAGTATATCTTTCCAGTGTTATAGGTTATTAATGGGTTAAAAAAGAACATTTAAAAATTACAGTATTTTATAATAAATTAACAATACATTTTAAATTTAAAGTTTTTAATTAACAATACATTTTATGGTAAATTAAAAGCATATTACTGGCTATTGATTTGCATTACTATTTTTTTTTTACTGTGTATTGTTTACACTGTAATTCAACAGGAGAATACTGCTAAATTGCTGTAATCTAATGGCATTAATTTACTAATCAGTAATTCTACAGGCATACTGCCAAATCACAGTACGGAATAAATACTGTGAGGTTACAGTATACAGCTGTCAATTATTTAGTGTGAAAATGATACAGTAATTTACTGTGAAACTAATGTAAATAGTTTACAGATATTTACTGTGAATTTACATAAAGTAAATTACTGTGAAAGTCATGCAACTAGTCGCCAGTAATTTAATGTGAATTTACACTCAGTTCTTTTACAGTGTAGCCTAACAATTTTTACTGAATTTAGCCTATTTGTTGAGCTTGTTTTTAAGTAAAGTAATTTTTTTATGATTTTATTTATTTATTTATATATTTTTGCTGATCCGATGTGACTCAAAATCCGTAATATGATAGGAACCGTGGGTTTTGTGATCCATTGCACCACTATCTGATAGCCTTTGAGATCTTTAGTAACAAAGTAACATTGTCCAGGAATTGTACTTAAATTATGCTATAATGATGATAGCCAAAATGAAAAAGATGATGGACTATTTCGTTTCATTTGACCTCTTTCAGGTTGTTTCCTATACATTACATAGTTTTAGGTCTGCCTACCTCAACCGTGTAATAACACCTTTGTGTTTCAGGGAGGCTATTTTTCTTTTTGGAATAGAATATCATCATGCAAATAAACCCCAATGTGGAGTGCATGATGGCAATAACAATAATGCAGTTTTCACACAAACTAAAACATTTAGCCAGCCCCTAAGCAAGCCATTAAATTGGATACTTTCGATGATCATTGTTCTCTAAAAGTTCACCATGGATTCTTTTCTGAAGCCACAGTGAAAAGCAGTTCTTCTTTATCCCAGCATGGGATATAGAGAGCTAGATAAAGGAAACATCAGTGAACTGATCCGTGAGGGAGATCATTATTTTCAGAATGACAAAATGGGGCACCGCCTTTAGATATACTACCACTTCCCTATATTGAGGAAAGAAGACTGGAATAAATATTTTAGGTTACCAAAGGTGGCTTAAATGGACTGTTAAAAATAATAATAAAAATATATACATATATATATATTATATATATATATTCTCCCCTTCATGTTGAAACAAAAATATTCATAATTCACTCGCATTGTATCCTTCTCAACACAATAACAGTGAATGGTGACCGGATGTAACATTCTGCGTAATATCTCCAGTTTTGTAGCGCAAAATAATTAATATTTTTCAGATTTTGAACAACTTGAGAGTGGAAAAATAGTGACAGAATGTTCACCCCTGCATTAACCATTCCTTTAAATATCCGCGTCTAATTAAACCTACCAAATCTGAAAAGGAAAAAAAATATATATATATGCTATGTCTTGATTTTCCTCTCCCATTCCTTACTTTGGGCAGTCCAGGTGTATGTGGTTGTCGTATTTAGTTTCCAGGCTGGGTTTAGTGTATTATTTTTTCATATCGTTGTCTTTCTTCAGAGGCGCCACTGATTGGGCGGATTAATTCGCGTGCATCTTGAAGGGGCGTGTGCACGCGCTCTTGCCTCTCACAGTCTCAAAGCGCGACATATGGACATGCGAATTTAAACCGCAACAATATCAATACTGTCCAACGATCAGGATCCTCGTCCATATTCGCATACCGTCCAGAAAACTTCGTGGGAACTTCGCAGGCGTAATTTGACGGATTACGAATTCATTATTTCAAGCACGGAAGACAACAGTAGTAAACAGTAAACACACTGTTTCATAAAGGGATTGCAATGTTTCCGACCAAGGCGATTATCTTGGTGCTTCTTTTCTTTGGTTGCGCAGGTAAGATCGCGTGCAAGTGTTATGCTATAATCGCACACGAAATATAAACAGTTATAAAATGAAGAGCTAGGGTTTTGTGCATTTTTCTGATTTGCATGCTACTTTTATGGTCCGTGATGTAGTGTCGGTGGCAGGTGCATCTGGACCTGTTAGAATTCTGCTGTGCTCATTGATCAACACTGTTGCATACAGTTTGTGAGAGGCAATGTGGTGTTTACAGTACTGCATGCCAGATAACGTGAGCATCCTTATAATTCAGTTTATAGGGACTGTTGTGAGCTAATTTGCTAGGCTAGATCCAGTGGGTTTTGACAATGGAACCTGTCCTTTAACTAGACAGGATTATCTGAGCTAATAATATAAGCAGCCCTGTATTTGCGCACCGAGTTAAAGCCTCTGTGAAATAGCAGAAGGATTCGAAAGAATCTCATTGATTTCCATTGATCCTCAGTAAATCATTATGGGACAGTGGTGGGATGAATTTCTTGGCAATCCACCTGCTGCACGAGTCGAGAAAGATCCAATCAGCAAATTTTGGGCGGGAACTGTTTATGATGTAATTAACTTGTTTTGTGTATTACCTCAAAGGCAACCCGGAATCCCAACTAGCCCTCAAAGTAGTTAAGAAGGGTGCTATCAAAGTCGTTTATTTAAATGTATGGCTGTTTTACATTGCTTTTGTATATAAATTGATAAATAAGTTTGCATTAAATAAGTGCACTTGCCTAGATTTTCAAAATATATATGTAAAGTTTTTACATAGCTTTATGTATACACACAATCATTTAGATTATTAGTTCTTTGTTCTTTGAACTTCTGAATGTTTGTTCAGTCGTGTGTATGTAACATGAAACATTAACATTCATTTTAATTCTTTTAATTATAGGTAACAAAAAGCAGCTGCACACTGTAAAACGTCCTGCATAAAATGAGCAAATGCTTTGTTTTATTACCAAATCCCATGTAATAGTAATTAACTGATAAAAGACTGGAAAGTATATCTGAATATCTTGCGATTTAAGGGCACATGTGTTCCTGATCATGATGAATGATTGGATACGCTTGGTCTTAAATACTGCGTCCATGCTGTTTTAGAGATCCTGTGGATTCAGTGTGCCTTAAGGGCTCACAGTTTTGCCATCGGACCTGGGACAGTCCTACTCATTTACTTGTGGCATGCATGTGCTCACAAGTGGCCAAGACCACAAGTGTGGGTATTTGGACAGACCCTAATTTTCCATGGATTACTATGGAATTTCCTGCGGGCTTTTAGCATTTTGAATTTATGAGTGAAATAAAATCAGGGGCTCCCATTACTTAAAGAGACTTCCTTATTGTCTTCTACAACATAAATTATGTTTTATTTCTTAAACGTGAATTTTGAAGCCACTGTGTTGCTTCTACAAAAATAAGGTTCTGATTTGTCAAGCATGTAAATTAATTCCTAGTAGCTGTAGTCCTTGAGTAACAACTTTTAACAAGTTATGTTTAACTGATTTGAAAATTAGAAGAAAACATGAACGTCTCAAAGTAATGTGAAAGGTTTTTTTATTTATTTTTTACACTCTTGGCTTTTAGGACAGCGGGCAATTTGTGGCCAAAGTTGGCCCCTTGTCAATATTGTGGATAAGCATCTCTTACTCACAATGAAAATAAAGTAGCTTTATATTGGTCAGTGTGCCAAATTCCCTTGTTCAGAGTTAACCGAACTTAATTACGATGCAATATTTGCGTGTGGATATGTTTTGCCTCATGCATCCCTGAAGTACAATTGAGATGACTGCACTTTGCCCAAAGAATTTCACCAAGCTGTGACGCATATTTAGTTCACCTAAAAATGAAAATTCTGTAATCAATTTCTTGTGTTCATGTCATTCCAAACCCATAAAATGTTTGTTTGATATACAGATGAAGATAGTTTTAATGTAACCAGTAAGCATTGTGTCCCTTCATCAATACAGTTGCTTTACGCAATGAACAAATGTAATTTAGGGTTTTATTCATATATGAACATTAATCATACACAGGGGTCGAAAGAGCAAATGTTCATCCTTGACCTGCGAGATTAAACCTTGTTAGCTATCTCAATCCAAAACATTTACATGTGCCTTTATGTATACCAAACTAAACTTCATAGTATGCACAGTTCACTAGTCACTGCTTTCAGAACTGGAGAAAACCACTATACCACACTGCTATAATGCCACTGGAGCTAGCATGAATATACAGTAATTGGAATTTTTATCTTGTTGACATAACTAAACGGAAAGATTACAAATGTGTTAAAATATGTCTTATGAATGTTTTAGCAGATATTTAGTATATATTCAGTCTCCTCCACTAACCAGTTTAAGAACACTGTGAATGTGTGCAATATTGTTTTTTTTTTTTTAACCTGATTAAGAAGATTAAATATTCAAGCATTTACACGCTTATTTTTTTTCCCCTATTGATCTGATTGTTTCAGGTCTACATCAACCATTTCTATCTGATCTAAATATCATTCAGATCAAACTCAGTCGGATTGATTCAGGTGTTTACATGAAGGCTTTTCAATCCAATTGAGCCACCAATCTAATCACTAATGGATTGGGAGGATGTATAGGGTGATTGTGTCTCTTAAGAAGACTTGGATTGCTTGATTCATATAGATCTTTAATTTTAAACGCATGAAAGTTATGGTTGCGTGGACTTTTTTTAGTAGATAGGCAAAGAGGATGAGATAATAAAAAATATAATTATTTGTGTTTTGTAGATAAACAAAGGTCTCGTGGGTTTGGAATAACATTAGGGTTAGCAAGTGACAACACAATTTTCATTTTGGGTCTTTAAAAAGATTGATTATCTGTGTAATTTTTGTTAACTTGCACCCACTGTAACAATGAAGAACTAGACGTTAATTTTCCAGAATTGCGTCTTCAAAACTCACTACCACAGTGCCAGGATGATGTGGGAGGTTGCCAGGGCTTGCTATGTGGTTCCCAAGGTATTCTGGGTGGTTGCTATGTAGCTGTTCAGTAGTTCAAGTCAAAACAAAAGCCCACTTCCATGTCTCAGGGATATTCTGCTCCCTATAGGTTCCTCCACAAGTCTAGTGAATCATTACTTCGTGTAAACTTTACATACATATAGGGCTGCAACAACTAATCAATAAAATCGATAGACAACCATAAAATCATAGACAACGATTCTCATTATCGATTAGTCAGGTCTGCCCACAGTGCACGTCCAACTGCAGCCGGTCGCATCAAATACAGCACTGAACAACGCATTTCTATGGACAAAATGCTTCTACAAAGATTGGAGGAAACCGAATGAGCTCCTGCAGGAAAAGGATTTGATCCAAGCTTCCCAAAACATGAGAAATCTTTATTTTAAGTGTCAAGCTGATGCATAGAGTAATGCGTAATGGTTTGCCTGTCAGTCTATTTTACAGATACGTGTTTAAAAAACACTTTTAGTTAATGGTCATCCTTATCTGTAAATGTCACAAATTCACGAAAGCCTTTTCATTTTTGCATTAAGGCCTGCACTGACAGTATGTGTTAAGTTGAAATCTTTACTGTAGGAGCGCCGTGCGTAAAACAGTCAGAACACAGTAGAGAGGGAGACACTATTCAGCGCAAAAACATTCATTGTGCTGAAATATGTTGTTTAACATTTATACTTAGGTTTAAAGAGTGTAATTTATGAGAGTAGGAACTGTGAAGGGACAGCAGCGTGTAATTGTCTGATTGTAAATATCAGACGCCTTTACAAGGATAAAGAAATTACAGTAAGAGGAGACTCACTGATTAAAGTGCACACGACGAGTGTTCCTGCAGAGAATTACTGTGATTCTATTAGTCTTTATTATCTTTGTTTTCATTTTTGATCTAGACATTTAAACTATATTCACTATGTAGCCTACAGTGATTAACAAATTTATTACAACAAATGTATGTAAGGCTTTTAACCAGTTTTGTAAGGTTTGTGCCACTGCTGCTCTTAACTACTCACTGACTGGTAATTACCAAAATAAATTTTAAGCTTTCTGTATTGTTAGACCTCCAATATGTGTAAGCTTTTTAGTAACAGTAGTAAGCTATTTTGAATGCTATAATATAATTATTGCTGTTATCTGTGAAGGAAAGGCAGAATATTTTTTTTCTTTCAGATACCCATTTAGTCAAAAAGAGCTGTTACCAAAGGCAAAGAAGGTCGTTTTTGTTATTATGTGAATAAATAGTTTTTAGTTTTTATAGTTTATTTGTCCTAAAATGTAAATTTTTTGAATACATTTTTTTTGACAGATTCCTAAAATATTTGTGTTTTGTCTTATGTTTTCATAGCATTCAGTTGGCACGCTTGTTTTAAGGACATTGGGCAGAATGTGGAATAGTGTTTTTGTCGGTAAAATTAAAATAAAGAAATTATGGGGTTTAATCAGATTAATCAAAAAAATAATTGGCAATTTATTGATTATCAAAATAATCGTTAGTTGCAGCCCTACTTACATAAAGGTTTGATTGTCAGTTATGAAATTTGATAAAGCAAAATGAGCAAAAAGAACAATGATGCTTGTCTTAGCATCCCCCACTCTTATGTCATTGTTTTGATGATGAGAGGAAAACACAAGGCTGTGCTCCCAGAGATGCTCTGGGACCTCATCAGTGTCATCTGAGAGATAAGATGGGCGGAGCCTTGCGGTCACATGATGCACTTCTCCAGGCAGTGGACATGAGTCATCTTTGTGATGGAATCTTCTGATATGCAGTTAAGCTCCCATTGGGCTTTTAATTAGCTGTGCTAGAGATAGCCTGGTCTAAGCAAGAGGAAAACAATAAATATGATGTAACCACAGCACCGCCACTGATCCGGAAACACGACAGACTGGTCTCACATCCTTGCTCCTGAATTCGAGGAGATGAATTTGTGGCCTAAAGAAAATGGGATTTAACAGGACAGATGTTCCACTGACAGACCAATTTCCCTGGATCATTACTGCCGTACACCCACACAAACACACGCAGAGTGGTTGTCATGCACAAAGTGTGACTGGAATCTGTCTCATCGCTGATGAGATTGGTGCATCTGCATTTGATTTTTCATTGGAACACTGTTATTTTGTGTTTGCATTTGCAGTAGGTTCAAAAAGTAGTAGTAATGTGGTGTAACTAACTATTTTCCTACACCTTGAAAGCATGTGAGTGTACAAGTTAATAATTATTTTTCTAAAGTTTTTAGCTTTTTTTTTTTTTTTTTTTTTTTAAAGTAAAAATTTCTTAGAAAATATCATGAATTATTAATTTTAAAATAATATAACATTTCCAGGGAATCGCACCGCATTACTTTAGAATTCTTGTTTTATAAGTTAAATTATGTGATATTTTAATATATTATTGAACCTGGCATGAGTTTGCAGGGGGTCCTCCTCTTGATGATTAATTTTTCTTTTATGTTTTTTTTTATATATTTTTTAAAGCTTTTTACTTACTTTTACTTTTTACTTCATGTTGGACCGCTTTTTTATCATAAAGCATGACTTTTTCTCATTTTTGTCGTACATGTGATTGGCCATATGACATTTTTTGCCACTCCTCATGGCTTTGACTTATAGCATTAAAATGTTTTTAAATATTAATTCACAGTTAAGCCATTTTGGTAAAAATGTACTGCAGTTTTTAAGTATTTATGAATACTTGTTTTTGAAAATTAATAGATCTGAACAACTCCCATTTATAGATCCTGTTAAATCATATCATAGTTGTTGTTTTTTTATCCTGTCATGCTGTGATTTAAAACAACCTAAACATTTCTTCCCAGGGGTCATTTTTGGTGGGCTGTTTCTATTTCAAGGTTCAGCCAGTGTAGCGATAGCATATGTCACTAAGCTGGATAATCCAGAAAGGCCTTCAGGGGCGAAGGCACATTCAGTGTTTCGACACCATTTGGTGGTCAATTCATGTCTAGGGCCTAATCTAAGCCGTCAGCCGTGATTGTTCGGTACAGCAGAGATCACATGCTTATTCTGTTGTCTTACATGTTGTGTCCCAGTGGACGCTTTTAAACCTCCATGATCGTTTCCCAGAAAGCTACGGCAGATGTTTTTAAAGGACATGACGTATTACTGATGTTCATGCTATATACTTTTCTATGAAAGAATGTCTCTCCTAGTGATGTTGGATGGCAGTAACATGGCCAACAGTAAAAGCCAATGTCTGGGAATGAGCCCTGAGTTTTGCAGGACGTCCTGTTTGACTAAATGGTTCCCTGGGATGTAGCTCTTCTGCTTGGCCTCATCTTTGATCATTAGTATAGCTGGCAGATTTAGGCCTGCAGAATGCTGGAGGAACAGCAGCACGTTCATGCTTAATGAGACCAGCCCTTTACCTTAACACATCCCTTGCAATGAATGCTATTTATAACTTCTGTTTCTCAATGTGCTGTCATAACGCTATGTTTCTAAAATAATGGGTGGCTTAAGTGCTGTGGATTGCTGTTTTTATTCAGAAAGACATTGTTGAAATGTGGTGTCTGTCAGTGCACTTTGTTAAAGACGTGGCCTAACATTGTTGGCCTGGAAACTGCCAAATAATTACCATCATGCTCTCAGCTTTACTGGTCTATGAAATCCTTCAATTCTGTGGTGTTTAAGAGAGTGTTATTGATGGTCATCATCAGTCAAAATGTAATGCCCTGGAAAGCAATAGCAGGAAAATCAGATGGTTCTTAGGAAACAGAAAGATGCACTTCCATTTAAAAGAGTGGGGTCAGTAGGAGTTTTTGAAATAAGGCTACATTTATTTGATCAAAATACAGTAAAAACAGTAATATTGTAGTAGTATTACAATTTGGAATGTTTTTTTTTTTCATTACTTCAATACATTTTAATATGTAATTTATTGCTTGAAGACAAAGTTGAATTTTCAGCAGCCATTACTCCAGTCTTCAGTGTCACATGATCCTTCAGAAATCATTCTAATGTGTGCATATCATTCTTTAAAGAAGTTATAGGGATCCCAAACTTTTAAACAGTTTGATTATTAATGAGCTGTTCAGTTATTGCGCTTCGTACACTCTTTGGTCAAATCAGATTTTTTCATGGACAGTACTGTAGTTCCACACGATTGAAGCAAGTTATTTATTATATGTCTAAGTTAAACACCATTTGCTTTAGTTCATTCTTCATGAGTATATAACGTTAAGCACTGTCCATAATTAAATGATTAAATGTAGGTGATTTCGGAGAGGCTAGCAATAACAAGTTAGCTTTGAAAGCATAAGATCCCACTGTAATGATAAAACACTTCCTAGTCATCGGGAAGAAGGAGGCGGGAACCGGCGGACAATCAAACAACATTTAATTTCAAAATAAACACCAAAACAGCGCACCAGCCCCTCACGGACGACTGGTGCGCACAAAATAAAACCAAAACCTAAAATAACGCCCAGGCCTGGTCCTCTCTCGTCCTTCACTGTCGTCGCTCCAGTTTTATATCCTTCCATCTCCTCCATGGGCCTCGAGTCGAACAGGTGTAGTTCATCTCCAATCACTCCACCGGCTTCGCTCCCATGTCCCTCGGCCCCGCCCCACTCGTCACATACCCCCATCGCCCCTCGCAGGCCGGGGGGTACTCCCGAGACTGCGCTCTACTTCCCCCCCGCTCACGGGGACCTGCGGGAACCTGGGGGTAGGACAGACGAGGCGAGAGAAAAGGAGATGGAAGGAGGAGCGACAGAGACGAGAGAGGGGAGAGAGGAAAAAAATAAAATAAAAAATTCCGGTTCCCAGACGCACCGCTGCTCGGCCCTCCACCAGCTGGGCGATCTCCTCCGCGGTGCCTGGCGGTGGCACTGGACGGCCCTCGGCGGACGGCACGACACTCCTCCGCCGCCCGGTGGACGGCTCCTCCGGTTTGGGGCAGCCGGCAGGAGTCCCCCGTTCCCTGCTCCTCACCTGGCGAACGGCGCCGACTCCTCCGCTCCCTCACGGACGGCAGCCGCCTCTCCACATCGTGGGCGGCCGGTAGCGAGCTCGCCCGTCCCCGGCAACTCGCTCCAGCCCACCGCCTCGAGCGTCCATGGCGGCACACTCCTCGCCTGCTCGTTGGCACCGCGGATTCACCACAGCGGCGAGGGATTTTCAGCAGCGCGTCCCTCCTTCTCCCGGGCTTCGGCACCACTGTAATGATAAACCTTTGTATTCATCCGGAAGAAGGAGGCGGGAACCGGCGGACAATCAAACAACATTTAATTTCAAAATAAACACCAAAACAGCGCACCAGCCCCTCACGGACGATTGGTGCACACAAAATAAAACCAAAACCTAAAATAACGCCCAGGCCTGGTCCTTCCTCTTCCTTCACTGTCGTCGCTCCAGTTTTATATCCTTCCATCTCCTCCATGGGCCTCGAGACCGGTGGGTCGAACAGGTGTAGTTCATCTCCAATCACTCCACCGGCCTCGCTCCCATGTCCCTCGGCCCCGCCCCACTCGTCACACCCACCCTGTCTGAAAATCACTCTCCAAAGCCACGCCTCCTAATAAAAACACATGAACGTACACCGACAGACCAGAAGCTTACAGTAAAACGATGAGAGATGGTGTTGGTGGAGGGTTGAATGCATTGCTGTCTGATTACCTCATGTCTCATTTATCGTACATTATAGTACATTACAGTACAAAGCGCATAATATTAGAATAATAACACCATACATTCTCGCTTGGTTTGCGATGGACCGCGCTGATGATATCTTATCTCTCTGAAAACAGGGTGCGCATAGGTATGCAAATGCATACGTTAACAGGCAGTTAGGACAGCCTACTGTAGCCCTTGGATTGAGGGATATGATTTGACAAACATTTTATGGTCCTACGTCTTCCATCGATTGATATAAATACATTTAGACCACTTAGCTACTTAATGATTGCCTTCGGGATGTGAAGACTTCAACTGACTTTCAACTGGCATAACAAAAAAATGCTTTTGAACCAAATCAGCTATCCTGGATTTAAATCACATCCAGCCAAAGAGTTATAATAATGTCTGGCAAGCTAAATATAACCATGTCTGACAGTCTAAAGATAAATACAGGAGTTCTTTCCAGCATTAATGACAAATGATTGTTAGGCCTAATTTTAATTGAAATTTAGGAGAAACCTCAGCATTTAGCATTACTTTATGTTGCTGAAATGTTCAGTCTAACTGTAAAAGCTGTGATTAAATGTGTTAATTTATTAACAAATATGTCCATTTACAGGAGGGTCACAGAGATAAAATAAGTAGTAGTCAGCTGGTCATGTGATCTTAATATGGCAGCCCCATTAGGCGACCCTGCTTTAAAGGGATACTCCACCCCAAAATAAAAATTTTGTCATTAATCACTTACCCCCATGTTGTTCCAAACCCGTAAAAGCTTTGTTTTTCTTCGGAACACAATTTAAGATATTTTGAGGCTTGAGACTGTCCCATAGACTGCCAAGTAAATAACAGTGTCAAGGTCCAGAAAAGTATGAAAAGCATCCTCAGAATAGTCCATCTGCCATCAGTGGTTCAACCGTAACGTTATGAAGTGACGAGAATACTTTTTGTACGTGAAAACAAAAATAACGACTTTATTCAACAGCCTTTAATATACCCTTTAATGTAAAACTGCTTTTTATATGACTGCATTTTTAAATGTATACCTGTTTGTGTGTGTGTGTGTGTGTATATATGCAATACCTTTTAATACATAAAACATCAAAGATGTGAGAATTCAGCCAAAATAGCACTGTCAATTTCACAGGCAATGTATTGCACACAAATATATTGCGCACATTGCAGTCAGAAACATCAGTTCTGTGGCAGTATACTATTCTTTATTAATGGCTTTGATTTTTCACTGGCTTCTTCCCCCGAGGGCATGTTCTCTCTTTGCAGGGCTTGTGTTGGTGTGAATTTTTTCTCTGGGCTTGATGTCTTTATAGCATCTGTCTACTGCTAAAAAGAAATGCAATTAGAGTCTTTTTACTATTCACATACAGTATTCCCATGTGAAAAGAGCAATGTTGTGATTGTACACGTTTCAGGGGTCACTTCAATCTTAAGTTCTTGTTTTTATTTTTTGCTTTTGAATTCATTTAGGTCTAATTCTCCTTTGAACATTTGTAAAGTCATTTGTCATTGCAGGCACGTACAAAGCATTAATGGCTAAAACCATAAAGTTAACCTCAGAATTGTTTGCTTTTTAAAAGTTATTTGTATTGGATTGCATTGCGTTCCATTCCTGCCTCTTGAAACCAGATAGTATGTGCCACTTTTCCAGAAATACGGCATGGCAAAAAAAACATTTTTGCTACGCTCCTGCTGATAAACTAGATAAACAAAAGTTGTTTAATTTAATCAATTAAATCAATTTAATGTAATATAATTACATATGCTTGAGTCCCAAGCTTGAGTCCTCATTTACTGGAATGAACAGTGCTAAAAAAAAAAAATTTTTTTTAAAGTTTTTAATATATTTACATGTCGTAAGATTTCTTTATCAAGGTTGAAAACATTGCAAAACTCATATAAAATAATTGGAAAGTGTTTCTGAATCCATTTATTTTATGAGGTTTGCAACTTTTTATATATTACTTAGGCTGACCATCAACATTTTCTAAAGTTGAAGTACTATAGCAGCACTTTTCATGTAACAGTGAAAGATGAGTGTCTACTGTCTACCCATGTGTCCTGCTGTTCTTTTTGCTGTGTCTAATCTCTTTCTTTTTTTAATCACACACACACACACACACACACACACACACACACACACATCCCCTCTCTGCCTCTTTCTCTTGTGGTGTCCCCTTCTGTCTGTTTTCCTCCCTCTCTCTTTCTCTCACTTACAAGCACGTGCCACCCGAACACACTCACACTCATGCACAGACACACAGATGGAGAGTCCAGTGTGACTGGGTGACCTCCCCTGCCTGAAATGCCTCACACTTACTCTGCCAACAGAAGCTGGATGTGTCATGACCCCTGCCGTGTTGTCTTTTTTTCTCCCGGATGTTCCATGTAGAGTTTTAGCAAAATGTCCACAGGCAGTCAGACCATCAGAGACAACGGAAATGCAATGAATGAGAAAAACTGTCTTTTTGGTATAAGAAGCTCCCTAGTACTACTAGTACTGTAGTGCTAATGCAGATATCAGTATTACAAGCAAATCAGCATTTATTGGGCTTACTTCATGCTTATATTGCATCTCAGGGTTAACTTATGAATTTTTAGTCTTTTTTGTTTTTGTTTTTTATGGGCGTGCACTGTGGACCAGCAGGCAGTATTTCAAGGCACTTGATCAGGAATGTCCCTTCTGGTCTGATGGCAGAAAATTTGCTACGTCAGGCTGCAGCGAGTGCGTCATCTAGGACCCACAGCTTGACAAGAACATGCATTAGTCTCTCTGCTTCACTGCATCAGTCCACTGCTCTGTAAATACATGATGACGGAACAGGGTCACTACCGCTTTTTTCATTCTGAGCTCCATCATCAAATATAGTTACACTGGACAGTCATCAAGCCTTAAGAATGATGCTCTTAGGTTGAATCTTATATTATATTCATACACATTTAATCCTATGTATATTAGTGGCACTTATTAAAGAATAAAAATATTAAATGGGAAATTGTTTGATTATCGTGTTCCACAGAGGAAAGAAATGCATACAGGTTTGGAACAACATGAGGGTAATGGCCATTTTTGGTTGGCAAGCATCACTGTTACTATTTTGCTCACACTTGAAACATGCAACTCAAACATGCTGGGTGAACAATACAATTGTAGTAAACCAATATATCACCAAGATTAGTATATAAGCCAATATTTGTCATTTTATGATTATTGCCAATCGTTGTCATAACTGTAGGAAGTGGGACTTTTATTTTGACAGTGTTAAGCATGAAGTCATTTGAGTGCAGAGACCATCTTTGGTTAACTCTTCTGTATAAGTTCTTCTGTATTATTAAAAAGAAATTTCAAATAAAAATTATGTAAATGGTGTATTTTAGCTTTTGACTTACTGTTATTAGTAACAGAAAGGCAAACTCTATAATACTTTCTCATCTATTTCTCTCATGTAAACCAATCTTTGGACATGTTATAAATATTGAATTCATTGAACAGTGTTGGTTAAAATGTTTACTCCTTAATCTTTACTTGTGTAAAAAAAAAAAAAAAAAAGATAAAATATGGTTATAAAATCAAGAAGAATATCTTAAATTAGTTTACTTTATATTACTGTTTATTTGTCATTATTATTTTTTTCTTAATTGACAAAAATGTGAACTTTTCAAGTTATTATAATTACATAACTTTATAATTTTTAAGTTATTTTTATTTGGTCAATATTATTTATTTAAATATTATTTTATATCATATTTTTTTAGTATAATATTATTTCATTGCAGCATGTGTTATTTGCTATCCTTAAGTAGTGTGATTAAAGGGGTCATATAATGTGATTTCAAGTGTTCTTTTCTCTTTGGAGTGACACAAGCTGTTCATGAATAGATGTCTTAAGTTGCAAAGACTAAAGTCTCAAACCCAAATGAGAGATATTCTTTATAAAAGTTAAGACTCGTCCACGCCCTCCTAAAATGCCTAATTTAAACACGCCCCCACATGTCTATGTCACTGTGTGGGAAGATTTGCATAACATGGCCAAATGTTCTTGCAAAGAAAGAAGGCGTAACTTTCATTCACACTGTTACAGCTGTGGCCATGCTGTGGAGATGCTTTGTTTTCGATGTGAAAGCAAACTTAATTTGTTTGGTTCCTTCCAAAAGAGGACACAACTATAAATCAGTGTTTAAATTATATTTACAACACTGTTGCAGAACAGTTCAACCCAAATATTCAGATGTGTGCAACACATTTTACGGAGGACGAGGACTGTTTCCTGGAAGAGCCTACAATGCCTATGTTCTGACAAATAATGCTGACTCACAGACTGTAAGTACATTTTCATATTTAAAGGATTTGAAACCAATGATTCAAATGTGAGCTTTGAGCAGTGTAGAGTAGTGCTTGTTGTTTGTTGTTTCTCCAATCACAAATGCAGAAATACACCTCGCTTTTCAAAATGATATGCTTTGTAAAAATCACGTTTCAGAAAGGTGGGGCATAGAGGAGAAACGATAATGTACAGTATGTGGTAGGGTTGGGCCGATAGACGATGCTATCATCCATCTGAATGGCTTATAGACATCACGATGTTGCACTGGCATAGTGATGCCCCCCGTCCCAACCTGACCCTTTTTGAGTGCACAATCGCTTTTTAGTTTCACTATCACTTTTGAGATTCGCGATCGCATGTACTCTGTTTATACTATGGAGCAGCAGTACTTACCACACATTGTACTTTTTTCTCTCAAAGCGCCGCTCGCATCCGGTGTAGACACAGTGTTAGGAGTCGTTAGTTGTTTTCCCTTATAAGCATTCGTGCTTCGGGCATAACTCCTCCAATACCCCCGCCAACCACCCCCAAATTAATTGAAATCAGAATCACACTACAAGCTTTTAAATGGGAATTTTAAGTGAATCAGTTTTTTTTGTTTTGTTTTTTTGAGAGAGGGAGGACTAGTGAGTTATCACCTAGGAATGCTCTAAAAATCATCCAGAATATCCATATAGCAACATCTTGGCAATCACCCATGACACCTCAGCATTGTAACATTGAGTTTGGCATTGGCAGACATGACTCACTCAATGCTAAATGTCTAAATATCAGTAGCAATATTCAGTATTCATGTTCATTTGGTTGGTAGCTCATCTTCTGCCATAAAGCACTGTCTCTCCATCAATTCATTAAGCATGTGAGCATTTCAGCAGATACACCGCTTGTTATTCTATAATTAGAACAAGAGGAATTGTTGGATGTGAGCATCGCTCCCAGCCACGGATCTGTTCTCTCTGATCATCTCTGTTCTCTCATAATGAGAGCTCTGATAAGCTCCCTCAGCTCAAGGAGTCAAGCCCAGAGACTCACAGACCTGGACCAGGGGAGAGAAGGGAATCCTTTGTTCTCCTTTGTTGTAAGACCCTGCATATTTCAAGATGTCCAAGAATGAAGTGTATCTGTGCATTTGAGTGGACCAATGTAATTTTGGCACGATTGTAAAGTATTGTGGCTGCCTATGGCTGTGGCGTGTGGGGAGGAGGTGCCTCTCCACCATCTGTTGCCCTGTCACTAGATATGACACACGCTTCTTCCAGCAGCTTTTTCACCAAATAACAGCAGGTTTTTGGCAGATCCTGTTGCGTTGTTTTGTGGGCCATTGATTTTTGCCTAAATCAATTCTGTGAGCTTTGTAGGCATTATATTTACACTTGAAGCTGGTTATTGAACACATAAAAGTGCCAGCTGGGTTGTTATCCATTCTGGATTAATAAAGTGCCGCAATGAAAAACTATAACAATATATATAATAAATATAAAATTATATAAATAATTTTACTCAACTTACTATGACTTTTTATCCATTTAACACATCCTTGCTGAATAAAAATATTAGTTTCTTATGTTTTCAGCACAACTATTTCTAACATTGATTGTAATTCAGCATATTATAATGATTTCTGAATGAACATGTGACACTGAAGACTGGAGTAATGATGCTGAAATTTCAGCTTTGCTTCACAGGAATAAAATATATTTTAAAATATTAAAATAGAAAAGTGTTATTTTAAATATTTCACAAAATTACAGTTTTCAAAATTACTGTCTTGAAGAGCATAAGATTTTTTTTGTCTCTCTGCATGATTTAACAGACAACAGTTTTTAAAGATTAATAAGCAGTAAAAATATAATCTATTACTGAAGAGAACAGTTGAATCACAGTTTGTGACTTTATGCCCTCCACAAAATGAATTTTAACTCCAAAATTAAAAACATGGTCATCAAAGATGTGCATTCAAGTACTTGCAATCATGTAATGCATTTTGAAAATTAATTAGATCTAGGCAAAAAAAAAAAAAAAGATGTGGCTGATCGTTGTTTTCCAGTTTTGTTCCTGGATAGTGTGACAAGCATTGCACTTCAATACAGTTAATTCATACAGTAACTGAATTTCTGAGTGCCAAGTTGGCGTCAGTTCAGTTTGAGAATGTTTTAAAAAGTTCATTGGATATGAATGACCATATTGTACAGTTATTTTTCTTTTTTGTTGGGAAAGGTCTTATGGCTAAGAAATGGAGACAGGGCCATCTGTTGCTAAAACCGAACACAGAATTCGACAATACTTGCAGGTGCTGAATGCTGCTATTTTGTGCTCTCACAATGAGATTAAGGCCTTGTTACACCCACGACTACAGCAGGAGAAAATGAGGTTACAACAGATATTAAACTGAATAACTGCACGTATCGGCTGAATCATTTGTCCCTGTTCCGGGGTTCCTTTGAGGTCCTCTTTGTGCTGGTGCTTAGTGTGTTGCTGTGCTTTTATTTTTGCGTTTTACAGTAGATCTGATTTAAGATTATTTAGGGGTATTGCTTAGTGCACGCTGAGTTGCCCGAGAGCCAAGAAGACCGACTGTGGTGGATTAGCATAATTAGGAATGGCATGGATTAATGAGATACGTCCCTGATGCACTTGAGGCATGAAAACCGCTTTATGCTGCCAATTGTTTGTAGAGTTGTGGAAGAACCAAGTGCCAAAGAATGTCAATATTGATCAGTAGTTACTTTGATAGCATGCTATGCACATTAAAGGGGTCATGTGATGCGATTTCAATTTTGCCTTTCTCTTTGGAGTGTTACAAGCTCTTGGTTCATGAAGATCTGTAAAGTTGCAAAGACTAAAACCTCAAATCCAAAGAGATATTCTTTAACAAAGTTAAGACTGTGCCACGCCCCCCAAAAACGGCTCATTCAAACACGCCCCACATTTCTATGTCACTATTTGGAAATGTTCACGCAAAGAACGAAGTTACCACAGTTAGTGTTGAAGCAGCCATGTCAGGGAGATGCTGATTTTATCTAGGCAAAAGCACTTTATTTGGCCTTCCAAAAGTAATTGCATTAAGAATCTTTAAGATTACTTACAACAGAACAGCAATGCATTTTTATGGACAACCATTTAGTGAACCTAGGAGAGGAGGTAATTCTGACCTTGCTACGACAATCTGGCGCTTCTGAATCAGCTACTGAGAGTATGTTTTGTTATTAGTTTAAGTATTTGAATGTTGAACGTTCAAATGTGGAGTTTTGCACATTGCGCGCGCGCGTGTGTGTGTGTGTGTGTGTGTGTGTGTGTGTGTGTGTGTGTGTGTGTGTGTGTGTGTGAGAGAGAGAGAGAAAGAGAGGGAAAGAGACAGGGTCACATTACAGTGGAGTCAGCTGTCTTAACTAGTGGTCGACCGATATGTGTTTTCTGACTGCCGATGGCGATGTCTTGGAAAGCAGGGGAGCCTCTATCAAATCGGCAGTTTATTCATGTTTAACAGGTTGAAAACACTACGAGTGTTGTCCGCGCTTGTGTAAACAAAACATTCATTCATTGCGGAAATTATGGCGCCGTTTATGCGTGATGTTGAATGCTTCCACAGATTTGTGGTATTTCTATAAAATTTTACCTGAGCATTGCAAATCACGCTTTGTTCTTGGTTCTTTTCAACAGTATATCTGCCATGATACTGTATGCACTGAATGAGTGACAGGCTTTCTGTTGTAAAGTTGTGCAAGGTGAATAAGAGGGTGACAACTAGTGGAGAAGACTAATGAAAAGAACCAGAAAAGATCGATTCACGGCTTTTAAAAATCAATATCGAATTCACGTCATTTAAAAAAAAGTTTTTTGTTTTTTTTTACCCAGCCCTAACACACACACACACACACACACGTGCATACACACACAAATAAAACATAAGATGAAAAAGAAAGAAAGATGCCTATATACTGCATATACACTGTAAAAATAATTAAAATTAATTAAAGATTACTGATGTATATTTTATAATAAAATATTACTTTGATCTTTCTGCTTAAATTTCATGTTAAATTCAATGTCATGCTTGCCATTTTGTAATTATTCGTGAAAATGGTCTTATCACTATTTTTGTTGTTGTCATTTTCCTTAATTGCTTTTATTAAAGGCTCTGTATTTTTATTTCATTACAGTGGAGGTAAAATATCTATATGAGCTTGTCAGCCTTACTAATTAACCTGTTTTTGGTCAATTAGTTGACTCCTATGACCTTGAACATGACTTTTTCCCTGCCAGGTTTCTTAACTATCTCAAAGACTTTGTTGCTCTGTCAAAGGAAAAACTAGGAGGAATGCAAAAAGTCGGAGTAGGATGTGTGAAATAGTTATGACTACTATTATGTGAACATATTTAGGATTTTTAAAGTCCAACACCAAGCATTTATTCTGTGCTCCGACAGCATGAAAAACAAAAGATGAACCCAAAAACATTCACTTCAGGTGATTTAAATAAAGTACCATTAAGTACCGAAGTACCAAAAAAAGTAATTAAATGATATGAAGAACATTTATTTTATTACATGTCCCTCTGGAATACGTGATTCTGATTGGTCAGTCGCTGCATTGGGTTATGTTTTTGTGTAATTAATTACTGCTAAATTATTGAATGTTTCTCCTAAGACCCTGCAGTGTATTTTCACACATAATAGAACTCAAATCAATATTTCATAAACCTTTATTTATTTATTTTGGTAAGTGGCTATGCAATAAGCTGGATAATGTACAGTCATCCCATCATTATCCCCAAATAAACCCCTTCATTATGATGTAAGATCACCTTGTCTGGTTTATTTAGCAATGACAGGCTGACTGTAGATTATCCCCCCACATATCAAAAAAAAAAAAAAATAGGCATTACCACCTGGATATATAAGAATTACTCTTCATGCAATATAAGATTTTGGTCGTACCAAATGATTTTTGTGTCATCCACCAGAGGCAAGAGTAAAGCTCCAAAATCTGATTAATAAAATTTATGGTGACTGGGGAATCCACATTTAGCATTTCTAATCAAGATCATGGTCTCATTTTCAGACATCTAGAACTGTATCAAAAGTAGGATTTAAAAGCATTAGCTGTGTGCTCACAGTACGGCGTTATGCGGAATCTAAGCCATAAATATTCTGGATTGCCAAAATTCCTAAAAGACACTTTTGAGGATGGATCAAAATGACACCGTTTATACACGGTTTTGTAATTCCTTGGCTGCCAGTTATTTCACCCCCCCCCCCCCCATTCCATAACAATTCGCTCCTTCCTCCCCTATTAAATATGGCACTTAATCATCTTGAAATAACGTCTCAGGTGACAAAGAAATGAGCAGCGGAAGAAATGGAACGAGCCTCGTGACATTGAACAGTTTTCACTGGTTGAAATGACATTTCGTAAATTACTTTCTGTGAATTTTCCTCCCACATCTCTGCAGCATCTTCTCCATACCGGTGCACAGGACATCTTAACGCAGACATACGGTTATTTTGAGCCAGACAGAGATAACTCAAGTCATCACCTCTTTTGAATAGACGCCCACCACTTTGTTTTCCATGATATTTAAAACTGTGCCTTGGGAAAGTAGACAGTGCTGCTGTGCTCACGTGTGGGCTTAGATTCAAACAGCACATTAAGTAGTTCATGAAAAGACGCTCATGTAAACTCCTACTCTGGGTCAGTGGGGTCAGCATCTTTGCACCTCGACCCGGATCTCAGATTTTCATTTAGCCCAAGTGTTTTCCGAGGTTTAAGACTCATTTTGCCAGTTTTCATTTCCCCAGCTCATCAGCTAATTTGCACATAAATTCATTTGTTATGGCAAACGGCAGAGTGCAGCATATTGAGATGCATTGGTTCATCAAAACAGCCAACCAACCTTGAATACTGTGTGAGACATTTAAAAATTCTCATTCAGCATCTCTCAAAGGGAGTTCACAGTGGGGTTATTACTGCAGGGCAACAGCACTGTTTAGCCTCTACTGGTAACAATGGATCTAGATGGCCAACTAGTCATTGTTCTTCTAGCTACTAATTAGTGTTGAAAGCATCAGTGATTTAATTAGAATCATAATGTCATGTTATGCATTAAATGTGATGCATTTTGCATGGATATCACCTTGGAGGCTTTTTGTCATTGTATCCCATGACTGTTGCATTGTGTCAGTGTAATATTTTTTGAAATCTTATGTTTGTTTAATTCAGTTTCACTACATCTAGCTGGTTTTGATTGTTCCTCTTGAAACAAAAACTGTGGACTTTCTCTTTTCTAGCACTTTAAATACGGTTGCTACTTTACACTCAAAGATGATTAAAGAAAACAGTCCAACATCATGGTATAATGAGCACACTCATACCTTAAATAGAGCAGCCCTGAAAATGGAGAGCAGCTGGAAGAAAACAAGACTAGAGGTTTTTCGTATTGCATGGAATGAAAGTGCTTTCTCCTACAGAAAAGCCATAAAAACTGTTTGATCTTCTTACTTTTTTGTTTCTTTTAGAAGAGAACACATGCAATTCCAGGTATTTATTCAGTACAGTGGCTAAATTAACAAAAAATAAAGCATCGACAGGCAATGACTTTTCTAATAATTTAGTCCACCTTAATCCCATCCCTCCACAGTCAACTAGGGATGAAACAATACTTTTTTTTTTTTGATAACGAAATATTGATAACGAAAATTCTGAATATCTGTCGATTCTGATCCAAAATGGTATATATATATATATATATATACCATTTTGTTTACTTAAATGGGGAGTCATCTCATTTATCATCAGTAAAATATGGAGTGCCACAAGGATCCGTCCTAGGTCCCCTTCTATTTTCAATATACATGTTGCCCCTTAGTAATATTATTAGAAAATACGGAATTAGCTTCCACTGTTATGCTGATGATACTCAGCTATATATCTCAACGAGACCAGATGAAACCTCTAAATTATCTAAGCTAACAGAGTGTGTTAAAAATGTAAAAGATTGGATGACCAATAATTTTCTCCAATTAATTTCGGATAAGACAGAGATATTAATTATTGGACCAAAAAACACTACACAGAATTTTGTAGATTACAATCTGCAACTAGACGGATGTACTGTTACTTCTTCTACAGTCAAAAATCTGGGTGTTATATTATACAGCAACTTGTCTTTTGAAAATCATATTTCCCATGTTACAAAAACTGCATTCTTCCATCTTAGAAACATTGCCAAGCTATGAAACATGTTGTCTGTTTCTGATGCAGAAAAGCTAGTTCATGCATTCATGACCTCTAGACTGGACTATTGTAATGCACTTCTAGGTGGTTTTCCTGCTTCTTCAATAAACAAGCTACAGGTAGTCCAAAATGCAGCGGCTAGAGTCCTTACCAGGTCAAGAAAATATGATCATATTACCCCAATTTTACAGTCTCTGCACTGGCTACGTATTAAGTTCCGTATCAGTTACAAATTATCATTACTTACCTATAAGGCCCTAAATGGTTTAGCTCCTGCGTACCTAACTAGCCTTCTACCACGCTACAATCCATCACGCTCCCTAAGGTCACAAAACGCTGGACTTTTGGTAGTTCCTAGGATAGCAAAGTCCACTAAAGAAGGTAGAGCTTTTTCACATTTGGCTCCCAAACTCTGGAATAGCCTTCCTGATAATGTTCGGGATTCAGACACACTCTCTCTGTTTAAATCTAGATTAAAAACGCATCTCTTTCGCCAAGCATTTGAATAATGTATCTTAAATTTTGAGTATAGTTGTATCTGATCAAATGTGCATTCTTATTCTTTAGCTTGGGTTAAACTAAACTACTGTTGTTGGAACAGTAGCTATGCTAATGATGTCTCTATTTGTTTCTATGTTTTGCCACGGGATTTACATCGTGCACAAACTGACAGTCACCACTTATAAGCTATTACTAAATATTGTAGAAACATAATTTTCTGTAAAGTTGCTTTGTAACGATTTGTATTGTAAAAAGCGCTATACAAATAAACTTGAATTTAATATAAAATGTATAATATCTGTACTTCTGTGTGTTAGCCTGATCATCATTCTTTTGTGTGTTTAACACAATCTGCTAAATATAGACAACTTCATTATAATGAAAAATAACAAAAAATATAATGAATCTATGACAAAAATACTATTATAAACTAGGTTAGTGGATAATTCAACAGCAAACATTAAAAGATTTAACGTTAGCGACATTAGGAAATCATTCCGTTAAAGTTAGCCATCTTAATTAACGTTTTACATTTTAATCATGTAATTATTCATCTTATTTAGGCTAATAAACTTAATCTTAGAAGTATGCATACTTAGTATGCATGTGTTGTGATGATTTGCAACACTTGTGTTGTCAAACTGATGAAGATTTTTTTTATTTGCTGGTGTTTTTTTAATTTGCATGCGTTTTCTTAAATTGCAGCACGTTGAGTTCTCTCGGCCACAGTACTTCTGCACATTCCGTGCGCAGAATGATGTGCTTGAAGCAACACCATGTCACAGTGTGCAACACTCCGCATAGAAAAGTTCAAAGCACAAAGGGATGAGATATTGGTACACTTTGTATTAAATCTGTGTGATAGTGGATGAGCCTTTTCTTTTAACCATTTTAAACCTCTTTTACTGTGTGCTTTTGAAGAGAGTTTCATCATTTTGCCTGTCTCATCCAAGTAGGTTGGTTCTTTACTTACCTATTTATTATAGCAGGATAAAAAAAAATAGCTGTTTGTACCAAGTAAACTGATTTGCTTTAAAGAGATTTGCACCAAAGGCTCATCAAACCAAGCTATTTCCAGCCTAAACTACTACTGGAATCTGACCTCATCCACATATCCGCAGATCCCTCACCAGCCGGTGGCTTTTCAATGACCTAGATAGTCCGGCGTCTCCATTTTCGCCTCAGGTAGACTGTTGCAATGACAAAGAGCACACGCTGATTCTCATCCGTCTCATATTATATGATGCACATTTATAGACATTTTTATACCAACATTTTCCCACAACTAATAAACATTTTTGCCACCCACTAATAAACATTACCAGCAGTAACACCTACTAGTATGTTCAAATATGTACAGTTTCTACAGGGGCTGTTAGGCTCTTTTAACTGAAAGGCAGCATAACTGTTTTTACAGCCATATTGAGCTTTACATTTTCTCAAATTTAGTTTCCTAGTCCTCCCTTGTATGGACTCTGTTACTGGTCATTCAGTGGATTAATCAAACTTACTTGGGGAATGCCCACAGTCCCAGAAATCTTCTGGCTGCTTTTCTGCTTTGTGTGTGTGACTCTACAGTTCAGCGTGAAGGCGGAATAAAATCAGCACATTTTAAAGAAAGCTCTGCTGTTTCTGTGGTTTGCTATTTCAGAGCAACATTTTTAATGGTTAAATATATTAGTTCAGTGGTATTTCAGTGGAAAGATGCTTTAAGCAGGAACCTCTGTATTAAGATATTTCATTCAGTTGTTAAAGTAGCAGTTTTGAGTTGACTATAAAGAAGTGCTCAAAACATTGCATAATAGCCCTTACGCCTGCTCAGAGCTTCGTATTATGTGCAGATGCCTAGATGAAATGGAAATGATTGGAGAGAAAATCCCTATCTTTTTAGAAAATAACAGTGATATAAGAGGGCTTTGCAAAGTCTCTAAGTAAAGGGGTTGCCCCCTCTCTGAGGTCTTTACCAATATAGATTCACTGCTGACTCAAAATATGAGTCATATATCATTTAGACATCCTACTGGCTTGATTTGCCACTGTAGGTTTTCTAGGGATGTGTGATAAATCTCGATATTATTGTTCAGAAATGTTTACTGCAAGAAGTATAATACTGAATAAAAAATGTAGTAGATTTTTGTTGGTAAATAAGCTCAAGGTTAAAAAAGGTACGCTAATGTGTACAAAACGTTGAATTATAATTATTATTATTTTTTAAATGAGTGCTTTCATGCAAAGAGACATTAAATTGATTGTAGGTTACAGTGAATACTTCTATATTGTAAGAAAAAAATATTTCACATGAAAACTTTGTTTATATTAAACAAGGATTCCTAAAAATAATATATCAAGGTTTTCTCAAAAATATTAAGCAGTATTGCAATATTCACAGTGTTGTTTAAAAAGTATTGAATCTGTTGTGAATAATCAACATATTGTCCAGTCCTAATCTTTACCCGCTGTTACCCAGGTGTTTGAGAAATTGCCCTGGGTGATTTGCCATACTATCAGACAGCACCTTGTAAAGCAAATTGGACCAAATGTGATTTTCTGCAGTTAAGAGGCTCTCACAGTATCCCACATACAGTGGCTGCCCACTCACAGCTCGCTTTAAAGGAATCCTCTCACAGTCAATCCAATGTCTCTTCGGATTTGGATCAGCAATTTACCACCAGCTGATCCCCTCACTGGTCATGTCTGAGCTTGGTGAGGCTCACCCTTCTCCAGTACACTGTGTGCAGGCACAATGACAGTCTGAAAAGCCAAACTCTGAGCTGTGTGGGTGATTTGAGGGATTTGAACAGTATCTTAGGGTCAGCAACTAGGCTGCAACTAGTTTCAGCCTTAGAACATGGAAAAAAAAATGTACTGAATGTATCCATTTGGCAGCACCATGAAATGTTCGAAAGTAGTTCAGGCTACTGCACTGTATTCCAAATCTTCAAATGATGGTTTATGTTTACTTTCTTTTTTTGCTCATTATCTTTCTCTTTCTCTCAAGTGGACTGTTAAAATATTTTCATAGCTTCATAAAATAAAGGTTGAACCACTGATGTTTGTCTATGGAGGGTCAGAGAGCTCTTGAATTTCATCAAAAATATCTGAACCCCTTTGCGTGCAAGGATCGGCGACGGCCCCAGTTTATTATTGTTTCACTTTCACAGCATTTTAAACATCACTCTCTTACTTGATCTGGACAAACTGTGCATCATTTGAAAGCTTAAAGACTCTAGCTTCAATATTTGACCAATGTTTTGATAAAACATTGTTGCAGTGACCGATATTTAGTAATTTATGTCATGAGTGCAAAATAATAAATCCGTATTATGCCACATTTTGAATATAAATTCACCACTCATTCATATACACGAAATATCCGAATAATAAACCCGCGATTACGATTGTAAAGCTTGGTATGAGATTTTCTTGAGATCTGGGGCATTTTTATAAAAAATATATAAAATGTACATCTGAAATGCTAACTTGTGCAGTGATGTAAAAGGCTATAAATAGCATATTTTTACAACAGTAAACGACCAAATTCCACCCGTGATCGCAAAAGGAAGTTATATGTGCACTCGATCAGGGTTTAAAGTGAGTTTTGAGTAAAAGTGTACTAATAATTTCATAAATTGTCTGATGTAGCTTTATGCTAACGTTAGCTCTAATGCTACTAATAGCAGGTGCATTTCTATTTCATAATGCATTTCTGTCACAATTCTTCACGTAAGGTCGTAAGAAAATGTTGTGTTGTATTATTTTTATATTAAGACTTTTGATAAATAAGGGGTAAATGCATACTGAGGATGAAGTGAGATTGCAGCATGGTGGCTTTGTAAAGCTTGAAATACCACAACAGAGGCTGATAAAGGTGGAATAAAAACAAAAGAATAATGCGGATAATGTGTCATACCTGGTGGAGGTGTGAAAGACTCGTTTTGTGAGAACAATAGAATCATGAATCTGGGAGTTTTCAGAGCCAAAAACACAGATAGAGCACATGTGAGAGTTTACATGTGAGATCTTACAGAGATGACAAGTGCCATTAATCAATCAGATTAGCCTTCTCTAAAAACACACATGACATGGCCTTAGAAAATATTTCATAAAATTCTCAGTTTTACAGATTGTATTATGAAATTTAAATTGAAGCTTTGATAGACTTGTGGCTTAAGCTACAATGTTTTCCTAAACTCATATCCTACATCAATAATTTTTTTCAATACATTTAAATAATGTTTTTAATATTTTTATTTTTGTTTTTATGTTTGAGCTTATATATCTCTATTATAACAGTCTGAGTAATTCTGATTCCTGAACAGTAAACTTTGAAGTGTCAGCTTTGTGAACAAATGATGATTATGTATCTAGTCAGAAAGAGTCATGAGCAAAAACCTTTTTATTTTGTATGTAATTTCTTTCTCCATGCCAAAAAAAATGGGGGGTAACTGGTAAGGGGTTAATTTGTGTTGCAAAGACGAAGAAAGGTCTAATGGGTTTGGAATGACATGAGGATGTATAATTAATGACAAAATGTTATTTTTTGGGTGTACTGTCACTTTAACTGCTGCAACAAGATCACTGAGTCTGTAAATCATTTGGTTCATTGTAAAGATCTTACTCATAGTGTTGATATTTTTTATATTTGCCTGAAAGTTGCAATGAACAGAAGTAGAGACAGATCATTTCTTGTATATTGTGGAACAAAATATTTAAAAATAAAAAAATGTGTGGACGGGAATTGGTATAGTTAGATGATTGGATTGAGGCAGATCTGAATGCAAGCTTTAGGTTTATAATGCAAATAGTGCAGTTTATGAGGATTAAATTATTGGAAATGTCCAGCATACGTCCCCAGAGAGAGGTAGAGTTATGACATATTGATTGAAAAACTATGGATTTTATAAACATAACCAGAATTAAACATGCATGGATGAATATTTCACAATTATATTTCACAGCATTAATAAGCAATTGTAAACTTTTTTCACAATAAACTAAAATATATATGCAGTATATACCCTCTTAATCATTAGCTAGGGAGATTAATTCAATGGTGAAATTCACATTCTTTCTACTGGCAATAACAGGAGACATTTTGAAGAATGTTTTTTGTACATTGAAAGTGAATGGGGTTAAAAAAAAACCCAACTGACTTTCATTCTGAGTTTCATTGCAACGAGATTTTGAAAAATGTGTCAGGGTTATTTTGTCGCTACAATGGAAGTCCAAAATATCACTGGACCCTACTGTAATTTTGTAGACAAAATAACACTTGAGACATTTTGTTTCATGTTCCACAGAAGACAGACATACAAGATTGGATCGACATCAAGGGGACATATTGATGACACGTTAGTGTTATCGTTTTAAATCAACAGAAGTAAGGTTCATTGTCATACTGTAGTGATCACTAACCACTCTGCGGCAGTGTAAAAGTGTTATTTCATCAGGGTGGTTATAGGCAAGCTGTAGGTGTCTGGCTGTGCCATTTAGAGCCAACAAAGTGGGTTGTGAGTGAAAGAAGAAATACAGGTGTATACTGGGCTTTCAGCCTCACATATTGCTTTCTTCAGAACAAAGTGCAGTCAAAGCTCCACACATTTCTCTCAGTGGGAAACCGGCTGCCAGCATGAGGGGGAGGGGCTCTGAACTGTTTATTTGTTGTGCAGCTTAACATATCTTTATCACCACAGTTGCATGATATTAACAAAAAGAGAAAATAACTGGGGAGAGCAGGCGCTAAAAGACTATTTATAATATGCATGGCCCTTTGTATTTTTCTCTGTCTTTCCATATTATCTTTGTCATAATTAACTTGCTCACAAGACACTGTTTGCATCCTTAAACCGCAAAGACCATAACAAGCATTAGAGGCTTTTGGTTTGGTACCAAATCTTTATTGCACAGTGAAGACAGTACATTTATCTTCTATTATGCTGCTCCAGTAGATGTTAAAAGAGCACCATCATTTTAAAGGAGTAGTTCAGTCAAAATTGAAAATCTATAAAAAAAAATTCACTCTCCCTCAAGCCATACCAGATGTAGATAAGTTTGTTTCTTCATCAGAAGAGATTTGGAAAATTTAAGCATTACATCACTTGCTCATCAATGGATCCTCAGCAGTGAATAGGAGCCTCATAAGAAAAAGAAACCTCAGAAGTGACTGATTTGAAACACTTTACTTTAGGCAGAAACTCTATGCTGTGTTAAAGGCATAAAAGAGTCAGTTGATTTGGAAAACAACCATAGCACACACATACACTGGATAAAATGAAATAGATTTAACTATTTTATGTGTACTTTTAAGTACTGAGTTAAATGTAAGTATATTTTCAGTTGACATTTTCCACCTTAGATTATTATTATTTTTTTCACTGAGCTTGCCGCAGTGCGCTCTGGGATTGCATCTTGCATCTTATCTATTTGGAACAGCCTTCACTTTGGGAGCATGCATATGATGTCTTAAAATGCTGTATTGGCAGCTCACTAGGGGAAGGGAGCTACATTTGACATACTGAAGACGGCATGGGTTGAGCATCTTGAGTCTTTAAGCTGCTCATGCAAAAAGAAAAAATAAATAAACATGAACTGATTTATGCAAAACAGTATTTGAGTAAAATCTAGGTGGAATATTTTGATCCCAACAAAACAAATGCACAACATCCTGCCTGTCCATAAAAGCTAACATGAAAATGGAAGTAAAATGAATGTTTAAAAAAAGGCAAGGTTATTTTTTTAGATATTTTAAAATGATATTTTAATAAATACAATTATGTTTGATAGCAAATAATTGCGGGTAAAATTTATAAAAGTTGTTTTAATGCATTTAATTTTACAATAATTTATCAAATGTAAATCTCTATTCTATTCAAATGTTGTTTTATCCATATGTGGATTTAAATACTAATTTTCACAAATGTGCTAAACTATATTTGAATAGTCTCGTTCCAAAACACGATAAATGTCAAAATCAGTGTTGTATCTGGTCAGTATTGGAGTCAATTTATCTATTTATTTATTTATTTATTTATTTTTTTATATTATCCACCATGTTCCACCATCCACTCATCATTTTATTGCAAATGATTGAAGAAATTGAGAAATTAAGTTTTTATCTTTATTTTCATCTAAACAAATGCAAAAACAGCCTCTCTGTCCAGTTTAGCAAATACTACAATAATTGAAGTGATAGAAAGAATGAAAGGCAAAATTCATGATTTGTTGCTCTGTATGGATTACTTACTAACTTTTTTTTATTTTATTTTCAATCAAAAATACAAATGCCAACAGCAATGCTAAAATACTGTAGCAAACAACATCACATAGGAATTGCAATAGGTGAATGATTATATGATTATATGATGATTATATGATTGAGCATTATGGAAAAACACAAGGTTCTGTCCACTCACCTTATTTTGGGGGTCCGGTCATAAACCTCCACATCATTTACAGGCATGAATGTTAGCATCATAATAGCATCGTGCTCCAGAGGCACTATCAAATTATTGGGCCTAAGCCTAGTCTTTCAATGGCTGATGTTTTCCTCTTGTCAACCAGAATGCAACATGAGCCCCTTGAATTTTGCGCAAACAGTCCTGCCTTCACAGGCAGCAGCTGCGATTTGAAGAGGACGTAGGAGGGGTTTGAGACTGTTATCTAGCCTTTTTAAGTGCCTCCCAATATCTGCCTTCTCAACTCGCTTTAGTCTGCCACTTAAATAAAGTCTCATTATGGGAAGGGAGAGGGAATTATCCTCTGGCCTCCGCTGCATTGGAGAGCTTCTGTAAAGTTATGCGCAGATGTTGATGGGCACTCAGCGCAAACTGCCTGAATACGGTCAGATAACATCTGCCTGGAGTAACTCTCAGATCTGCACTGCCTCTGTGTGCTGACTCACTGATCATTTTAAACAGGCTGGGGAAAGCATATTTCTTCAAACGTTTGAAGTGTGCTGTTGTGATTAGACATTAGGCCTTTGATAATGACTGTGATTTATGTTTTATAATTGCTAACGCTAAGATAAATTAATTTGCGATATTTGCTAAGGCAAAAAGTACTCGGTGCATTAACATGAAGAGTTTACCTAGACATCATTTTTTTCAGGATTTTAAATATTCCAGTCTTCAGCACTCTTGAGTATATCTGTTAAAAAGTTTGGGTTCTGTAGGAAAGAAGTGTCTTAGGCTTACTAAGGCTGCTTTTATTTGATCAAAAATATAAAAACACTGATATTGTGAAATATTATTACAATTGAGTAAACTGAGTCTATTATGTAAACCTTGTGTTTTTTGACATTATTAGTGTAAAAGATAACTTAGTTCAGTAATCATGTGCTGTTTAACAGGCTTTTCAGTGTGCGCAATTCGGGTGTATGTGTTTAGAAAAAGAACACATCGGAACAGTGTTTGAATGAAACATTTACCCAGCAAGGCTTTAAAACACATGCAAATAATGTACTTTTGAGATTGCGAATAAGTGCAGTGTCCTGTGAGAGTAACTCTACCGTTGTTAACACTGAAGTGAATGCATTTTGCATTGTACGGTATCTTGAGACGGAGGCGCCAGAACTGCAGCTGATAGAATATGTGCGGTAGCACGATACTAATAGATTTCTTCAAAAGCAGATTGTCAAGAAATCACCCATGATCAAAAATTATCATCTTCTCGCACACCACTACTGTATGCAAAGCTCTCAAATTACATTAAAAATATCTCAATTCGTGTTCTGAAGATGAAGGTCTTACAGGTTTGGAACGACATAAGGGCAAGTAATTACAGTTTTTTTTGTATTTTTTTTTATTGGTTCTGTACTATTTTCACAAATAAGGTGTACATTTTCAAAACTTTAAACTGATCACAATTCTAACACGGCTAGTCATTATTACAAAACCTGATCTCATGACTTCATTGTATTTGCGCATATTTCCATTCCACATAATCATTGTTTCAAAACACAAGATCATTGTGAAAGGTATTGAGAACATTTGGTTTAATAACCAAGACACAACAGAATGATCTTCTTTCTATTTAGTACTTTTAACAGTCAGTTAATTCAAGAGCAAACAATGCAAGATTCAGGTTTCAAATCACCTTTGTTGTTGAAATATTTACAATTATACAGGCAATAACTGTAATGTTAGAAAATACACTTACATTACCTAACTTGCATATCTCACATAAACTGAAGGTATGACATGGCCATAAGGTTTTGTGCTAGAACAGAGTTAACTGTCAATGCAGTAAATGTCCTCACTGTTCCATATGACTGAATCTATATTCTAGCTGAATTTTTCAGATGAAGGGTGAGTTAGTAATAATGTGCAGTCTTTACCATGGTAATGCCTCTATATACAGTATCACATGGCATAATGTAATGTAAAATGCTGTATTTTATGCCATCTGTCTCCTTTCTTCTGATAGATCTCTGATCAGTATATTTCCCTAGTGACCTGCTGTTCACAAATAGCAAAACACACGGTTTTACAAATGAGGATGTCCTCAAAGGGAGGTTTTGGGTGATTTTGTCAAGTTTTGCTTACTTCTGGGTACCAATTTGTCCCCAAAATATGGTTACAGTAAGTAGGTACACACACACACACACGCACACACAGGTTTTTTTTATCATAATGAGTTTTATGCTGTCTCCCCCTACACTAACCGTACTCCTAAACCTACCCTTACGAGAAAAAAACAATTATTGGACCCAAAAAAGGACAATAATTTCAGATATCGTCATCTTTGTAGGGACATTTTGTACCCATAAAATAGGGTTTACCTGAACCACACATGCACACACACTTACAAAATAGTGGTTATCAAAAAATAATTAATTGCATGTGGTTATCCCTAAATTGCAGTTCTATAGAAATTATATATCTATTGAATCTATATCTATAGATGCACCAAATGATTCATGATGAGTTGAGTTATATTAAATAATAGACAAATGTATTTAACCGATTGAGAAATCATGCAAATGAAAAGTTTGATAGTTATAGCTTTATGAAAGCCAGTTACTGCGAATTAAGCATTTATAAAGATGAAACAGTTATTTTGTGTATAGTGAAAAGGATATGTTGTGATTGTGTGTATTGTATACTAACACGACTGAAAATATGCTGAAATGTTTGGGAAAAGTGCTCTTTTGATGATGTGTTGTGATATTAGTACTAAGTGTTTTGAAAATTTACCAATTACTTGTGAAAATTGTTCCAAAGCAAATAAAAAAAACTGCAATGACAGAATTTTCATTTTTGGGTGAACCATCTCTTTAACATGTTAGAGCTGAGCGATAAAGAAATACAGATGAATGAGAAAGTAAAGAGTGTGACATAGTTGATATTTAAAAGAGTTATTAAAAGCGCAATAAGCCGCGAAAGAGAACTGAATCTGGTAACCACATACTGACAAGCAGCTTTCTGTGCATGGGATCCGAGAAAGAGTGGAGTGCTCGACTAAACGATAAATAAAATTTGTATTCACGTAAATGCATCAAGATATATTTTAAATAAATGAAATCAGTTGGGAGGAAATAGAATGTATAACAGTATATTGTAGGGGTGCTCTGATTGATTGGCTATCGATCACTATCAGCCGATAATTTCATTGGGATGATTGATCGGCGGTTTCTTAAAAGGCAGATCTCAAAAAACTGATCTCAAGCTGATGATGCTAGGTTTGGCACGACATGCAGTGGCACCGTTGCAGTCTTTCTGGTGCAGGTGAAATAATTATAATGTAATATTTCTTCATTAAATAACTTGTAAAGTAATTTGAAAACCTTGTGTGAGAAGTAGCAAACAGCTGGAGTGAATCACCACGCGCTTTTTCTCTTTATCTCTCGAAATACGCAAAGGGCTTCAAATCACCACACATTGCATCTGTCTATAAGCGAGCTGCACAGATGACACAGGAATTGTCATTTGCACAATCAAGGCATGGTCACATCATCACTAAAGTTTATAAGTTACATTACTTTTTAATTCTTTCCCATGTTTAACCATTCAGCACATGCCAGGTTCACATTACTTTGTTTGCGGTGCATATGTGGTGCATATTGTTTTCCTCACTCATGTTAATGGACTGTTAACAGAAAGCATTCACACTACACACACCACTGTGGTCAGGCAGTGCGTCTGCAGTAGTGTAGAGATAATTTCTCTTTTGCAAGCACTGAATTAAAGTAAATATGAACATGGATTGACACAAAAATTAGTAATTACACCATACATGCATATTATTAAAGTCTAGTGTTTTTCACAGTCAACACATGTCTTTTTGGCTAGGTTTAAAGGGAAAGAGCTCTTTTAGATAAACAAGGCAAAATGATGGCACTCATGGAGGAAGAAAAACAAAGTTCTTTACGAACGCCAGGGTTGCTTGTAATATTTAAAAAAAGGAAAAGCAGTAGAGCTGACTATTTCTGTCAATGGTAAGTTTGTGATCACGTAAGAAATAGGGCTGTGCGATTAATCGAAATCGAATCGACATCGCGATTTGAGACGTTGCGATTTTCTAATCGCAAAAGCCCACGATGTGGACATGAAATTACTCTGTCCCAGAGCATATGCATGACTGCAGCCATGAGTGGCAGACTTACTAACCAATAGAGTGAGCGCACCTTGGTTCTCCACAATCAGCACTGCTCTAGCCGACTGCTAAACGCCCACCATCAAAAAAAAAAACCGGGGTCAGCTCAATAGTTAGGCAAATTAAAACTAAAGAAAAACGTTATGTAACGTATGTTCCGAAACGACAGACAACGAACAAAAAAGGTATTTTGCAAGAGCTGCGTCACAATTCATCACAATTCATCATCTCTTATTGCATGTTCGCTATTCCCAATTCAGAAGAGCGCACAAACAGCCTGTGTCTGAATGCTTCTCATACTCGCTCCTCTCTTCCCCACGCGGCGCGAATACTGCGTCAGGGACAAGCCATGCACACTTGCCGCACTCACGCAGCCTGTTTCGTTACGCTCGATTATATTCGCGCAGCCCTGCAATGCAAATCTCCACAAGCGCATCTGGCAGTATACAGTCGTGGCCAAAAGTTTTGAGAATTACATAAATATTAGTTTTCAAAAAGTTTGCTGCTAAACTGCTTTTAGATCTTTGTTTCAGTTGTTTCTGTGATGTACTGAAATATAATTACAAGCACTTCATACATTTCAAAGGCTTTTATCGACAATTACATGACATTTATGCAAGGAGTCAGTATTTGCAGTGTTGGCCCTTCTTTTTCAGGACCTCTGCAATTCGACTGGGCATGCTCTCAATCAACTTCTGGGCCAAATCCTGACTGATAGCAACCCATTCTTTTATAATCACTTCTTGGAGTTTGTCAGAATTAGTGGGTTTTTGTTTGTCCACCCGCCTCTTGAGGATTGACCACAAGTTCTCAACGGGATTAAGATCTGGGGAGTTTCCAGGCCATGGAGCCAAAATTTCAACATTCTGGTCCCCGAGCCACTTAGTTATCACTTTTGCCTTATGGCACGGTGGTCCATCGTGCTGGAAAATGCATTGTTCTTCACCAAACTCGTGTTGGATTGTTGGAAGAAGTTGCTGTTTGGGTACCATTCTTTATTCATGGCTGTGTTTTTGGGCAGAATTGTAGGTGCGCCCTCCCTTGGATGAGAAGCAACCCCACACACGAATGGTGTCAGGATGCTTTACTGTTGGCATGACACAGGACTGATGGTAACGCTCACCTTTTCTTCTCCGGACAAGCCTTTTTCCAGATGCCCCAAACAATCGGAAAGGGGCTTCATCGGAGAATATGACTTTGCCCCAGTCCTCAGCAGTCCATTCACTATACTTTCTGCAGAAGATCAATCTGTCCCTGATGTTTTTTTTTGGAGAGAAGTGGCTTCTTTGCTGACCTTCTTGACACCAGGCCATCTTCCAAAAGTCTTCGCCTCACTGTGCGTGCAGATGTGCTCACACCTGCCTGCTGCCATTCCTGAGCAAGCTCTGCACCGGTGGCACTCCGATCCCGCAGCTGAATCCTCTTCAGGAGACGATCCTGACGCACGTGCGCAACCTTCGTCAGCTTGCGCCTGGCTATGCGTTTAAAACGAATGTAAATTCAGTCTAACTGCTTGCTAATTTAACTTGAATAAAATGAAACATTCAGCACATTTTCCACTTGTTCTTAAAAACCCAAATACAGTGTAACATATGTAATAATTTAATAATTGACTAAAGAAATAGTTCTTTATTTATGAAAATAAAATTAGTATTAGTATTTCCAGCGAAATACACTAATTAAGTTAATTCTGTAAAAGTAGTTATACCATTATAATCTTGTCTGCTGAAAAAAGAAAAAAAAATATATATAAAAATATATAGAACCCCTCCCAATCCACAATTGAAAATTGAATGGATTTCAGAGTTATAATGGGAATTGTATTGGTTTTAATGTAAACTATAATGGTGTCTTTTTGACAGATTCTAATAGTGGGATGTAACCTGGCAGATGGCAATAAATAGAACTAGTTTAAATGTTTTGCCACTTGCTTGAGCAAATTAATATATAAATCTAGAAGTAAATGCAAAATAAAAGGCAATGCTGAAAAGGCATTTTCAGTGACAATGTTTGTATTTGAAATCAAAATAATGGATAAATGTTGTGTTTGTGCCTTTGTGGTAAATAGCTAAGGATCAGTAGCGGACTCTTCTGTGAAAGCACAGTCCGTGCTGCTTCCCCTCTCACAAGAGACACTTGGAGTATATATTTATAAATGCTAAAAATAAGCCTTTATCGATGATCGGTATTGGCAGATACTGCTTTCTGTGATCGGGGATCGGTGATCAGCCTCAAAAATCCTGATCGGAGCAGCCCTGGTATATTGGATCCTTGCATTAAGTCTTAAAGTGACAGCAGCCTAATAAACCCACTGTTGTGTGTTTAAACGACAAAATAAAACTCACTGCTCTTGACCTAATATTTTTTGTAGCTTTAATAAAAATCAGTGTATATTTCATTCATAAATTGTTGTATTTTATATTTGAGTACTTTATTCAATTTCTGTAACTATTTCTTACCTGGATGCTACTGTTAGACTTGCCTGAAAAATGTAAAGCACTAAATTTGTTTACTTTATTTGTATCTGTTGTATTTATTTGTTATATTGCTTACCAATTGTTTGTTCTGACTGTTTGCTTGTCATCAATAAGCAGGAGAAATGTTTACTTATATTAGTTGTAAGGCCTGCTAGTTTTTATTAATTTGCAGAAAAACAACACAGAAAGAATTGTGGTAAGATCATGGATTATCTCCCTTCATGAAAAACAAAACAAAAACATGTTATGATATTACTTATCGCCCATCTCGTATAAAAATGACATAAAAATGTATTAATTGAAACAAAATATGATGTTTCAGATTATAAAAAGACAGTCTAGAGTAGGCAGTGGTTATTTGAAGTGGGCAACATTTTTGTCTGCTTTGTAATAGTGCTGAAGTTTGTACTAAGTGCTGAACAGTCTGTACTTCAGATTCACTTTTATTATATAATGCCAAGATGTGGGTAGAGCTAAATTTAGCAATATGTAAAAAAAAAATAATACTCTCACTAGATTTCAACAAGACATTATTATTTCATAAAATAAAAATTACTGTTATTGTTTTATTTCATACATTATTTTATTGTATTATTATATTTTATTAATTTTTTGTTCATAATAAAATCTGATGAGAATAGCCAAAATATTGTCTAAAAGGGAGAGTAGTCTTTGGCTAAATGTATGTTATTCTCCTCAGCTCATGGTGAGCTTTTCCAGTGGTGGTCTGTTGCATCCTATTCACATGGATTTTACGAGCAGGGAGAGATAGGGGTAGGTTGGGGAGGGGGGTTGGTTTCCATAGCAACGGGTAGCAGGGACGATCACTGTGGTTGTGGCATGATCAGCAAGCAAATGCAAGCCTGACTTAGCAACCACTCGCAGCCTGTTTGTTCGCCCCAGATTGTCCCCCATATGCGAGCAACTGACCATATTACATAACGTCACTCACTGGATTTATCGCATGCTGTTTTTGCACAGCCAGTGTGTGAAGTTTGTGTATTATTTGAACTCATTAAAAAAGACTCAAGCTTGAAATACCTGTAGCTCAGCAGATTGGTTATGGCTTCCTCGTTTGTGAAAGGGTTACTCCCGCCCCAGGGCTGCGGATAAGTAGCTCATCATATTCTCCACACAGTGGCATCTCTCTGGGTGCATTGCCGACTGTAAATACACAGCGGTAATCTGCTTAAGCTGGCCCATGAGTCTGTGCGGCGTGACAGGTGTCTTACATGTACAGTAGCTCCGGCAAAAATAGCAGCAACAGCAGGTTGACAATTGAAACCATTATAGCGGTAAAAATTGTAGAGCTTGTTGTACAGAATTAGCTTGTCGCGTCAATGCTTCAAACCAAGTGATGATGTGACTGAAATCAGCTTAATTATGTGGCGAGCCTCATCCACACAGTGTAAGGAAAACTCTGTGCTGCTTGATGTTTTACCCAGCAAGAGTCGCAAATTGACAGACCGCCCAGTTTTATGTGAGGTAATGTGAGGAGTTTGTTCTCAATGCTATGATTTGTTTGCAGAAGGATTTTCAGCAAATCTCATATGAAGTTAACATTAAATGGCATTAGTAAGCCATTTGACTTAATATTACATTTTTGGAGTGAATCATGATTTAGAATGAGAAAATGTGCAGGGATTTATTGTATCCTTAAGGAATTTATTGGATCATGAAAAGGAAACTTCGCCAACATCCGTTGATTAAACGTAAGGGGCCTTGGTGAGGTCAGCCATAACGATAAATGAAGATGAAGTTATTACATTTTTATTCATTCTTTTTTTATTCATTTTTTAAAAATTTATATTAACCTGAAATAACACATTCTTGATTACAATCGACACTAGTCATTGTTGGGCTGAATCTATGTTCAACATTTTTATTACTGATAAATGGCTTTTTAATTCTTGGCACTTGTTTTATTATGTTGGAAATTATTTATTTATAAAGTAAGTATTTTATGAGAACATGTTTGAATAAAATGTTGAAAGATTAATGGCAGAAACTATGGTTATTGCGTTTTAGTAAGTTAACTAAAGTATTAATATATCAGAAAACAATTGATTAAATTTATGAAGAAAAATAATCATAACATTGAGTAATTGAGGGATAAATTATAAAATAAAAAAAACAATAGATTAATCAATAGAAAAGTTATCAGTAACACTTTAGTATAGGGACCAATTCTCACTATTAAATACTGTAGATGCTTATTAGCATCCACATTACTAGTATATTAGCTGTTTATTAATATGTATAAAGCACATATTAATGCCTTTTTCTGCATGACCATATTTTAGATTCCTTAATCCAACCCATAACATTTGAGGCAAAAGTTGTAGTTAATACTGAGAATTGGTCCCTAAACTAAAGTGCAACCAAGTTATCTTTAGTTGCATCCATATAGTTAATATGCACTTAATATATGAATGAAATCTGTTTAAAGTTAAAAGTAATAGTTGTTTTAAACATGGTTATTCACCTTTTTATTGTTCAGAATTTCTGCTGCATTTATTGTCTTGTCTTTATTAATTGTTGCTATTTTATTCTATTAATAACAGTAGGTTTAAAAAGTCTGCATAAACAGGAAAGTATTTTCCAAATGTTTTTTTTTAATGATTGTTATTTTTATAAATAATAAAAGTTTCTTTCTTTTAAAGAACTTTAAAGTTCATGTAGTGGTATTTGTTTTATTAAATTGACAAGATAAAACGGAAGCAATTATTTTTACATGCTATTTTTCTCCAGCACTATGAAATAGCTTTATTTCTGTTTTCAAAAGGCAGTCCCTCACAGGAGGCTCATCATATTTAGAGCTCCTCTGCGCTAGAAAGTCTGAAAACCCCTGGATTAAACAACTGACCAATGGTCTGTTGAACCAAACTGATTGGTTTCTTTCTCCAACAGACCTGTTTCTTTCACAGAGTCGAGTTCATTGAGAACAAATAACCTTTAACCTTTAACCTTTTCAGATGACTTTTAAGTTGTTTTTGGCTTTTGTAGAAATGAGTCAACCCAGGTGAAAGGAACAGCGGGGTGTAAACAACAGCGTGGTACCCATGGGGCTCAGAATCTGGCTGCGTCTTAAAATGCCTCTATGTAAAACAATGCCCCTACAGCTTTGAAAATAATTCAACACTATGCAGAATTCGACGCAGCGATGTGCGCGGAAATGTCATAGTCACTTGCTCACATTACATATGCTACATAGCCTGCGGCTCTGCTCCAGTGGATCGCTGGACCCCCTTGCATTCAGCTCATTAACATACTCTGCACACACACGGGATGTCATGTTGCCAAGCAACAGCGCCACATCACATAGAGAATGTTGTGAGCTGTTTTTTAAGAATCACACTCGTGGAAAAAGGTACAACACCTACTGAGACCCGAGGAGCATCTTGTTCAGAGCAAATGTTACATCTTATTGGCTCAGTTTGAATTATCCTTGTTTACCTGGGCACAAAAGGCTGAAACTGAGTGTGGAAGTGCAAATAAAAGCAGATGAATTCGCTGCACCAAATAAAAAGCCTCATAATTGAGTCCTCTCTCTCCCCATTATCACTTTTATCATGGCCTTTTTGTGCAGTCTCCGATTAAAATGTTTCTGAATGCATTTTAGAGCTCTCTCTGCCTGCTATAGTTTTTTTTGGTGTGCATTTATCACCGAAGCATGGAGACACTATGGTTAAATCAGAACTCAGATCTCAGGCAACTTGTTAAAATGATTAACGAATTAGGATTTGAACAATGTAAATTTGTGTTCGCCAGAAATCAGAGCTCGGAGATGTCTTTCTCTCACGCAGTGCTGAAGCTTCAGAATTGGACAATTAATCAGGCTACAAAAAGAAGAGTTTTTTTTTAACATGTCATTTTCAATTAATGTCTGAAGCAAAGATTGTAAATCTTCCCCCACTTTGTCTTGACTAAAAATAAACCCCATCGTCCCTCAAGTGAAGTCACTGATTATGTCCTAATCAGCCGTGTTTCCAAAGGCAAGAAAGTGAGACAGTTGCATAACGTTATGCAGTCTGAGCTAAATTAGAAGATATTTAGTTTAATGTGGAGCAGAAGTTTAAATTTTGTACGATCGCACAAAATAAGGATTTTTAAATGTTGTTTTATCCAAACTTTAACTTTGGGCAGATTTGTTTAAATTCTTATTTTATTAAAAACAGATTTGTTATTTTTTAAGAAAGTATATAATGTGTTGTGAGAAGTATATAGTATACACTTAAAATTAAAGTATATGTTCTGAAAGTATATACTGAAAGATTCATTTCCTCATTTTAAGTGAATCATGCACACAAAATAATAATTTGTTCTACTGCAATTCTTATAAACCTATTGCTGCTATTATGTTATGTTATGGACAGAGACACGTTAATAGTTTTTTTGTTTGTTTGTTTGTTTTTGTTATTTATTTGGGAATGAATTATAGAGACATTCTCAAAAATCTTAATGAGGGGCATCTGCAGTACATTGTTCTACTTCCTGTCCGCATTTTTATATACCTAATTATTATTTAATAATAATACAAAACGTGTGTTAGTAAACTGAGGTGACATATTAGTAAATCGTGCACTTTTTTAAGTAAATTGAGGGAACAAATTAGTGCACAATTTACTTAATCCCTGCATGTCATGTGCAGGGCTCCGTAGAAAGTTCAGTAATGTTTATAGTTCAAATGGTTGGTGTTGGTATTTTTTTCACTCACCAAGGTGATTCAATTCAAAACAAATTCATAAATCACATTTTAAAATATATTAAAATAAAGTGATTTCTGTGACGACAACACTTAAGTTTTAGTTTGTTCATTTTGTGTCAAGTGATCCTTTTAAAAATCATTTTAATATGCTGATTTGGTGCTCAAGAAACATTTCTAATTGTCAGTGTTGAAAATTGCTTTTTAATGTTTTTGTGGATACATGTACTTTTTGTCAGGATTTCTTGATGAATAAAAAGTTCAAAATATTATTTAGCCTACTTTTGATTAGTTGAATGCATCCTTGCTGAATAAAAGTGAATGTTTGAATGCTTGCTGAATGCTTAATAAACTAAATACTAGCTAAGAAATTAGCCTTTGGAACACTAAAGAGTCCTATGTTTTATATTGACTAAGGTATCCAAGTAATTGTAATGACAAGTTCTTTCAGCATGGATTTATCATCTCTGAACAGTCACAGCACTCCAGAATTTAATTTAATCTCATGTTCTTCTGTTTTCCCACACAGTGGTAGTACACAGTTAGTTTCATATGTGGTACCCCTGACCCAGACTTTTCTCATGGTGTTTTTCATGAAGAAACTCTCCCTTGAGGGATGATAACCTACCCATGATACCACCGTCAGACTGGCAGTTCATTTGAAATCGACATCTAGTGTTGACCCAGCTGGTTGCACATCAGGGATGGAAATTAGCACCCGCCACCAGCCAAATGCGGGTGTTTTTGTGTTGTGGCGGGTAAACTCGCTTCACCTACCGGCCGCCGTGGCGGGTAAATAAAAATAGCATACTGTTTCACCCGGCCGGTGGACAAAAAGTTAATTTTCATCCCTGGTGTGTGTACAACACGCAATAAAAGTGTAATATCATCCGAAGCAGCTCCGTGGAGAAACGCAGTGTAAACCGGGATTGAAACGGCGGCGTTGTTCCCAGTACAGTGTTTGCAGCTGAAGTTAGTTCCGCCGGCGGAGTGATATATTTGTTGGTTATTTACAGTACGTTTTATAGCACACGCTCATGATATACAAGATCGCGTGAAGAGTTGAATTTGTTATCGAGCACAAGTTTCCGCATACTGTCACGTCTCTGTCAAACCCTGTTAAGTTCATTCTCCTCCAGCATTCTGCAACATTTTAGATTATATGGAGAGTTTGTGTTTATCTTATTGTTTTTAACGGCATAATAAGCAAACTAACAAACAGTATCATCAGTCGCGTGTCTAATAACTGCTGTCCGGGGGATGCATTTTATTTCCAGTCTTCAAGTACTTTTTCAGAAGTTAGCTCTGTGGCTAGTAAGTCAACCCTCTACATTGCGAGTAAATCACTCTCATATGCTACTAAATCTTCCCTCTGGCTACTAAATGATGTCTAATATTAGCCAAAGTGCTTTTTTTTCCTCAATGGATCCGCAACGCACCTGTATAATGTACCGTAAACTCTCGTGTTAAGGAGCACAAATCACCGTCGGTTTCTCTAACACTCACAGAGAGAAAGAGAGAGAGAGGGGATTGACGTGCTACATTTAAACAATATTATTTGTTGTATTTTCCTTTCAAAATAATGGCATTCCTATGGATGACTTCAGCTTTTAAGAACAGCTGGGTTTTCCGGTAGTGGGTGGAGTTAAGGCGCGAACGGCAATCTCATTGGCTGGCGCTCACCTATTATCGTCCCTGTTTTGATTTCAGCAAATCAGTTCGAGCGAACACACAGAACCTAATTAATATTCATGAATCCAGCAGCTCATTAATCCTTAGTAATCCTTAGTGTGTTTTATAGTTTTTATTAGTAGGAATCGTATTATTATTATCTTATCAGGAGTTTTGTAAGGGTTTTTTCCCAATAAAAAGGTTTTTTTTTGTTCAATGTTCAATTACAACGACTAATAAGCATTCAAACATGGTTATCAAGTTTACTTCTAATTACTAAAGTTCTATTCTTAAATGATACTTGATCATTATAAAGCTTGACTGACTGGCGAGTAAACTAAAATAATTAAAATTAAATTAAAATTAAATTAAAAATGTTATTATTATTATTATTAATTACTAGCCAATGGCGATTCAATTCCCAAGGTGTCCGTAGAGGGTTGTTATGTAGAAACAACATTGTATCACTACACATGTTTGCCATCTCTGGCGTGACGAGACGTGTAAAAACTATGTATTAAAAACGCTGTGCGTTCGTTTGTTGATGGGGTAAAAGTTTGCGAGCCGAGATTTCTTTCAGTGATAAAGTGTTGAACAGGGGACTTTTCCCCACGTGTTCCCTCAACCACAAAAAAAAAAAAAAAAAAAAAAAAATACACCCAAAAAATATACACTTACACATACAAATACTGGTGAATCCTTTCCTTTGGAATTAAATACAACATTATTAATTTGTACAAAAACAGTGCAGTGTATCATCCGGTTGGGCTACGGAGTTGAGAGAATGAGCTGCTTCAGCAAGAGTCGGCTGTTTCAAAACCTATAAGCTGCCTAGATAGGCAGCATTTTTGAGCATCACTGAAAGAGAAAATGTCAGTATTTCATTGAGACTTGAGATTAAATAAACTGCTTAAGTATTGTAGATCTTGTAGTATTAATTTTCACATGCAGTTACACATTGTCGGTTAAAAACAAGAAAGTGGCTGGTAAAAACATTGAGTGGCTGGTAGATTTTGAAATCCACCAGCCACAGTGGCCGGTGGACAAAAAAGTTAATTTCCATCCCTGTTGCACATGCAGTTCAGCTGTGTTGTAGAAAATATCACAAATTCAGGTATTCCCAGTCTCCAGCAGAGATGCTGATTTAGAAATGCCTGCAGATCTCTTTATCTCTTACTTTAAAGATTCAGTGTGACCGTTCTGCAGGGCCAATTGTTTTTGGCATATATTTAAGAGGATTTCAAATGAAATAGGAAAACAAATGCTAAAATGTAAGATGATTCATTAAAAAAAATTCAATTGATGGTGTATAAAATAATAATCCTGTCAACAATGTTCAAATGTGCTTCATTTGCGTCATTTTGGATGTGATAAACAGATGAGGTGAGATGATGTGTGTCTGATTGGGTGGGTCTGTGAGAAAAAAGCACATCCAGCTTCAGTCACAATCACACACATACACACACACAGCTCAATCATCGCAATAGCACTTACTCACGACTCAGAGAAAAATAGTGCATGAAACACCATCCACACTTCCATTGATTTCTCAGATAAAGATATCTGTCACTTACTCACACTCATGTCATTCCAAACCTCTAAGTTTCTTTCTTCTGTGCAATTCAGAAGATATTTTTCTAAAGTGCACTGGTAGCTTTTTCCAATGAATGGGCACTGATTTCAACCTTAGCACCATAAAAGTCATAAAACTATCATAAACTTGCTCACTGAAATCGTTCCATAGATTGGTGTGATGAAAAGATTAAAATGTCAGTTGATATTTATATAATTGATAATATCTCAATTTCCAGTAAGCTGTTAACCCGATTCAGTCAGTGAGTTGAACTCAAGATCGATTCATGGATTAGACAATTTGGTAAAAAGATTTGAGCAAGGATAAATTTAAATCTATTTCTCACATAAAGAAGACTTGGAATTTGATGCACAAGTTGTAGAGACCAATTTGTTGGGTTCTTTATGTACTTTCATTACACTGGAAAAAGAAATTATTCACATTTGTGTTCTACAGAAGAAAAAAAAGTTGTATTTAATGACACGAGGGTGAGTATATGAAGACAGCTTTTTAATTTTGAGTGCACTTTTACTTTAAACACAAATCAGACTTGAGAAATGAGGTGGAGGTGTGCTGTGAAATTTCTTTAGCTTTGACTGAGGCTGTTTTCAAACTTGGTTCAATTGATCTGTAATCCAATTTCCGCAGAGGTCAGCAGCAATGAGGAATGCATTATAATACTATAACAGGCACATTATATGCCATCAATAGCTGTTCACTTCCACAAAGTAGAATGAATTGCTTTCATACCAATTATGTACTACTCCGTTCCACAGACGCAGACTTTCAAGCGGTTCTTAAAGAGCAGTTGAGCTTGAAAACTGTCATAGAATGAAAAATTCACTTCTGTGTCTCTGTTTTATTTTATTTTTTTTGCTGAATTTCATTTAAGCCTTCTATGTAAACTCCTCCTTTATATGTGAAACGAAATTTAAATCTTTGTGCTCGCATGGGCAGCTGCTAATAGCAGTTGTGATATATTCTGATTATCAGGATCTGCCAGTTTCTATTTGGGATCCTTCATAAAGATATACAGAGTTGTAGGTGCTACACAGCCAAGAACAGCTTCTTTTATCCTCATGATCTCACTCCAACTGGCCACATTTCTGATCAGACTTGAGTTGACATGTAAATATGGGCATTTGTCATTTGTTAATGTATTCATCTGACTTAAATAGTTGCAGATGTTCTGTACAATCTGTTTTTGCAGCTTTATTATAATAAAATATATTTTTCCACTGGGGATGAAGTTTTCAGTTCTAAAGGTTTTCAGAGTTCAATTATGAAGCATGTTCCCAGAAGAACTGTTTCAAGCATAACTTGATTCCACCTCATATTTTCTTTCAGTAAAATACTCCTGGTCATAGTGTAGAAGCCAAATCTGTCTTTAGCTTGAACAAAAGCATTTACTGTAGGCAGCATTGTTCTTGTAATTCTTAAAAGCAAATTCAAGCAGGGAATTCAGAGATTAGAGGTCTGTGGCCATTGCACACATGGCTCCAGTGTCACCATGCATCTCCCAGCATGCCTTGCTAATATGGGGCTAATTCATTTAAAGTCCTGGCCTCAGCAGGTCTAGCCTTTTTATGTCACTCCCAAAGTTGACTGATTTAAAGTTATTCTTTTAGCTATACAAAAAGATTATAAATGTGTGAAGACACGTGAAATAAATGGCCCTTCAACTAAGAACAACAAACATCTGGTAGTATTGATTGAATATGCTGATTTAATTGAGGTTTACCCTCATCCGGCTTTGTCCATTTATTAAATTACCTAGAAGACTAAAGGCCACCATCTGTGAGAGGATCAATTTTGTCTTCAGTCTGCTCTCTTTGTCTTTACTCATTTTCCCAACATCCCCTGTGCTCCAACATATGAATGAGAAATGAGCCACACTCAAGTTAACGCCCAAGATCTGAGTTGTTTCCTCAATAGAAACATATTGATCTGTTTTACTATTTCCATTCCTAGAGTTTCCGAGAGCAAAATACTTTAGATAGAAGGATTGTTTTTAAAACCAAACAGCCTTTCTGGCTTATCTTAGAATGAGTTAAGAGGAGAGTTTCTCAGAAATTAATCTCAGCATAATGGGTTGCATTTGTGACATAGTGCTGAATGGCTGATGTCGCCGTCAGATGCGGTGGCAATAAATGAATCTGCGAAACTCTAAGGGGGTGAAATGGCCGTGTTGACAATGAGCTTGTTAAGTTCACTCTCTGTTGTCGCCTCTCGTTTAGTCGGATCAAAATGACGCGACGTTGTTTATCTGAAGAGCTTGTGTCAGAGGGGTTTCCATAGTTACTTGTGCAGCTGTAAAAGAGGAGAGATGTGCCGCTTGTGTGGAATTAATGGAAAGTGCTCTCAGAGGCTGCTGAATTATGCATGTGGAGAAACAACTCCCAACTGAGGAACTTTTCGAACTGTATGATTTTTGGACTAACTTTAGCTCTATTATAGCAGGTATGTTTGATGTGTTCTTTAATCTTAATACTTTTCTCTCTCTACAGTTTCTCTGCAGGTCGATATTACACCTGCGCAGGGCGAGATCAGTGTTGGAGAGTCTCGATTCTTTTTGTGTGAAGGTAAGTTTTCGTATTGACCAGATACCTTCTGGTCCTCATTACAGTGCTTTTCTGCAGGTAACCGCAGCTTACTGCAGGGATTTATTTTGTAGAGAATTTCAAGCTTGTTTATGCCATTTATTCTTGGTTTTTGTAAGCAAGGAGTGGGATTTCTTTCTAGCTAGTTCCCAGTGTGGGCGAGGCTTCTTGGTGTGATGCCATAGAAATGGAAACAGAGTGACAGCTGACCAGGTTACATCTGGTTCCGATATGGTTTTGTGTTGATAATATATCTGGCATTTAAAATCAATTTGACATTGATGTCATTGGGTTCTTTGCCTACCAAATTGACAAATGGGTCTGTTTATCCGTCTGTATTGCATATTACGGTCAATCTTTTTCTCCTGCTGTCATTTAACCACAAACATTAACACTGCTAATTTTCTGCTTTGAGCAATTGTTTCCTTCAGGAAAGGAAATCTAGTTTAGAGCAGGGGTCACAGTTCTCAAACTGGGTAAGGGGTTGCTCGAGGTTTGTGAAGAATAGCAGAGAAAAGTTTAGTTTTATCAATTTGACATTATTCGTTTTATTCTGATCATGAGATTTACTGTGATTATTTTGTTCTGTTTAAATATTTACAGCAATAGTTTTTAATAAGAATTTGGTCAAAAAACAGTAAAACTCTTGTTTGAGAGAGAGAGAGAGAGAGAGAGAGAGCACAAATACAAACTGTTTTGAAAGTATGCATCTTGGCCTCAGCTGCCTTTATTTTGTTCACTGGGGGTTTTTAAGCCAATTTTCTTTGTAAAAATGCTTTGGAAAAACGTTTATTGTGAGAATTGAATTCGAAATAATGTTCTTTAGAAAATTTATGCATCTAACTGATAGTGGGTTGGAAAAACCAACTTAGTACTAAATAAATAGTTTCAAGTTTTTATTCGTTTTGGCTATGACAATAAAAAACCAATTATTTAATTTTGCAAATATATTGTTTTTACCTCACATTTACTACTTTTCTCATATAGTAGAAATAGGAACTTTATTGCAATATGTATTTGTCTTTTATATTTTAGAAAAGGTGATCATCATATTTGGAAGAAAAACCCTTTCACTCAGTGACCACGTTTGTCACATTGTCGATTATTGTCTGTATTTAAAAATGTGTGTCCCCTTCTTTATGAATCTTTTCAATGTTACCTTCTAAAAATCTGGTAAACAGTTTTAGTGACCTGATTCCTGGTCCTAAAAGGTCAGGTTTTCCATGTTTTGGAACTTAAAAAAGCAGTAATCTTCTAGATGATTAATTTGCTGAAATGGTACACTAGTGTGAATTCAACTTTAATGTCACTGATGGTGTTCTATGTCAGCAAATATCAACGAGAACTCTGTAAATGAGTCCCATGTGAATAAGGCTTACAAGAGGAATACGTTAAACCTTTTGTGTGCCTATATCTCTCTTTGAAAAACGTTTTTCTTGGTTCCACTCTCCTGGACTTCATTTGAAGACCCAAAGGCGTGGAACAGCGGCTCTGATAATTGGTCTGAACACTCGAGTCTTCACCAGTGCTGTGTCCTATGGTCCACTGATTTGGGAAATAGACTGGTAACCTGAGAATCGGTTGAAGTTTTAGGTTGTGCCTTTTGACAGCTGTTGTGTCAGCGACACCTAATCCCAACTAATTTAAGCTTACAATTCAATCACGTCAGACCTGATTCGCTTTTGATTGATTCATCTCTGCTTTGTGGATGTTTACACAAGCTTAATTTTAACGGAATGATTTATTTGATGACAAATTTAATGAATAAAAAAATAAGATCAGCTGATATGGTCATTTGGTTTGGTTTTAGTTATCGGTGGGGCCAAGGAAATCGACTGGTTCGCTCCAACCGGTGAGAAAATAGAGCCTGGCAGACTGGATATCAGCGTGATTCGCAACGACGAGACGTCTGCCACTCTAACCATCTATAACGCAAAGGTTGACCATGCCGGCACATACAAATGTGTTGCCAGCAGTGGTGATCGGGAGGCTGAAGCCACCGTCAATCTGAAGATATACCGTAAGATATGACTTGTTTGATTCATCTGTGCTGGCAGAATATATATAGTAGAACTGCAATATTAAATTTGTGATGTCAAATTTAAATAAAAGTTTTTTTCTATGTATTGTTTGGCGAAAACTTCTGAAGTTTGGCACACTAGTTGGAAAGGGTCTAAACATTCCTTGTACCAAATGTGAGGTCTCCATCTCAATCTCTCTAGCACCATCAACAGTTTAAATCTCCACTTATGCTTCTGCTCATTTGTGTTTTCCAGAATATAAATTGCACTTGACGATAAGTTGCATTGGGTCAAATTACATTGTTGTGAAAGGAAAAAAAAAGAAAAATTGCATCAGTTGTGTAAATGTAATATAAACAACAAAAAAATGACAAATAAATAATGTAAATGAAACTAAAGTCAAATACTGTAAGCAAATGTGTTTTGCGTGATTGACATTAAATGCACTATATATTTGAAATCACATTTAAATACAAGTCACAACCTATTTCAGATTATAAAAAAAATCCTAATTATATATCCAATAGGTGCTTCTGAGGAGACTTTATTTTAGATAATGACTGTTTTCCTTGCTGTAGACTACAACAATACAAAATGAAGCATTGCATGATAAATTGAAGTCATTGCTGGACTGCTGCTTTTTCCCCCAGAAAAAATTACCTTCACAAATGTCCCATCACCTCAAGAGTTCACTGAAGGGGACAATGCTATTATATTGTGTGACGTCATAAGTTCACCTCCCCCCACCGTCCTCTGGAAATACAAAGGTGCAAAGATTCAATTTGAAAAAGATGGTAAGTCAAAAGTTTGACACTTTACATGTAAAAAAATGATGTGTTACATAAGAAGTGTGATTTACTTTGCTTAACCCGCACTTTGTGTTCATTAATAAATTGATGAGATCATTGGTAAAGCCTAATCATGCTTTCTCAGAAATGTGGCACTTTTAATTCCTGTGATAACAGATGAAAAAAACTGTTAAAATGGATACATCTGCATGCGTTTTAATACGCAATTTTGCACTCATCTGTTCATCTTTGTTCTGTTCCTCAGTCCGTTTCAGGATTTTGAATAACAACCATCTCCAAATCCGAGGGATCAGGAAGACCGACGAGGGTGTCTATACTTGTGAGGGCCGCATTAAAGCCCGCGGAGAGGTTGACTTCCGCAGCATTAAAGTGGTTGTTAATGGTGAGTCTTACTCGCCTTACCGTACCTGTAGTGCTCTGGATTTGGGCATTTCAAAAGATCCCAGCAGAATCCGATCCCACTTTGACTCCAGAGCCATTACATTGGCTGAGACAACTGGTCTCAAATGACATATTAAACAAATGCTATATTGTTTTCGTTCATTAGCTTTGTATTCTCATGAACATTAGTAAATGTCTTTTTAAATAGCACATTAATCACATTAAATTGGATTAACAATGCTTAATCAGTCAAAATATAAAAAAACATGTATTTGTCTTTAAGTTTGCAAGCTAGCAGCTTAGCCTACTAGCTTAGCATAGCGCTAACTGGTTAAAAAAAAAGTTCTCCGGATTTAGCTAGAACAAGATATCACAATATTGAGCTGTGTATTTGATCAGCAGCTGTGTGTTGGTGTTGGGGTCGAGTATAAATCTCAGTGTTTTGTGTTGAGGATCAGACGTTTTTTGAAGTAGCTGTTGTCAAGATGCTTCACAGACATTTTTTCTCTCATCTCCTTTTGATATCTTTCTTATTTGCTATGTCGTTTTCCTTCCTGCGGTAAACCCGGTAATGTAATTTTACCTCTTATGTCTGCCTTTCTGTTTATTTGTTTTCTTGTTTGAGTATAATTTGACTCCTTAGCGGGTTATCTTTGTTGTTGTTTAGTCTGCTTGAGCGACCATGGTGCAACAAAATACAGCACTTAATTTGTGAGGTCCTTCTTCTCAAGAGAGGTGGAGCAAATATTTACACACAAATTGGTTATATAATTTATTGGCAGCCAATTTGATTTCATTTTCAGCATGTATCAGATTTGCTGCAGTGCCATATTCTCTTTGTGAATGCCTTTGAACAGTGTTACTGTCTTTTTCATCAGAAGCCACATTTATGAGAGTATGTAGATGTATTTTGAATAACTTTTATATTATACACGTTATCAAAAGTGTGCACATTGAGGCTTGAGGCAACACAACTACAATGGAGTCAAAAGTATTTGGTAGTTGTACATTACTTACTTTTACTTTCTTTTCCCCCTTATTATGTATATATTTGTATTAGTATTCCAGGAGGTTCACATCCTGGTATTTTCAATTTCTGTAAAGTGCTAATTCCTTTTTCTGCAATCATTGTTCCCTGAAGGCAGCAAGTGTATATACAACTTGATTTCTGATTAAATGTTAGCTCATTTTTTTATTAAAATTAATTTGGCTATGCTTGTGTGCAATACACACATCGTATATATACACACATACATATATATGCATATATATATATATATATATATACACAAAAGCAGGTTATTTTGTAGAAAAACATAATTTTTTTCATAATGGTACAATGTTGCCTTTAGGCAAAAGCTGTTTAAAAAATATATTAATTATATTTAAGTGTTCTATTTTAAATAGAATAAACAGTGGTATAAGAGTGGTTGCTAAGAGGGTTAAGATATAGAAGTTTTATTCGGCTCCACTTATCAAACCTGCAATTTTCTTTTCTGCTCAGTCCTGCCCACTATACGAATCCGTCAAGCGGAAACGAACGCCACCGCTGACATGGGCTTCTCAACCCTGCTGGCCTGTGATGCTGACGGATTTCCAGAGCCGATGGTGACCTGGGCACGGTAAGCCCTTTTTCCCCCCACAAAAAAAAAAGACAGGAGAAAAACACCCTTCTGAAACACTGGTTTTGCTGCACATCCTCTTGTGTATCTTAAATTAGGAATTCAAAGAAAGATGAAAAGGCCTCTGAATAAATGAAGAACTTTTGATGACATGGCATAGAAAAACACACCATTAGTACTTTTAAAGTGTGAGTCTCTCCTCAGCCATCACTCTGTTCTCAGCGGGGGCGAGTACTCTCTCTGCTGGTGGAGGAGAGCGTGTTAGACATGAATCCCTCGGGATGATACAGCACTCCTCAAGGATCTTTTCTTCGGTCGTGGAGGGGGGATGGGTGAAGGAGGAGTTTATTTGTCTCAAAATAACTGAGGTCCTCTCCTCTGACAAAGGTTATGGTATATTTATTACCTGTTTGACCTTAAATGAAGAGATCACCACTGTGGTCAAGAATCCAATGAATTCAAGAGTGTCTGCACAAAGACCACTAATAGAGGGGCAAATAGAAGAAGTGGTTGGCTAACAGTGTTTTTTTTTTTTTTTTCAGTAATCTCAGTTGGTGAATATTGTGTATATATATATAATTTTTTCGTCTTTAGAAATTTGGCCTATATATATATATATATATATATATAAATAAATTTGAATGGGTGTTACATATTTAGAAGTCTGCAGCATCAAAAAATTTGAAAGAACCCCTGCTATAATCATCACTTTTCATGATAAGTTAATCACGCCTACTATTTTTTTTCACAGAATTTTCCATGTCTAACAGAACAAGCTCTTCGGAGAGAAAATGTTCAGATTATTCTTCCCCATTGCTGTATTGTTTCAATATGTTAGCACTTTCTTTCCTCTCAGGAACAACGTTCCACTGGAGAGCGGCGATAAATACAGCTTCAATGAAGACGGCTCGGAGATGACAATACTAGATGTGACAAAGCTGGACGAGGGAGATTACACATGCATTGCCAAGAACAAAGCTGGGCAGAGCGAACAAGAACTTAGCCTCAAAGTCTTTGGTAAGAATTCATGAGAGATGAAGTATCACAGTAGTCTAGAGATTTGACAGCACTCTGTTGAAGTTGATATACAGAATTCAGCAATGAAGAAAAAAAATTATATATATATATATTCAATGTATTCTGCAGAGAACAAAGTGTAGTTGCATGAATATATTGTTTAATGCCCTTTCTTTGCTCTGTGAAATGGGTTTCACTTGGGAAAAATCTTGGAATTGATATAAAATCCTAAAAACTGTACATTTAAAAAAAAAAATTATCGATATTGAAATTGAATGCCGATGGATGCCGGCAAGCTCTGAAAATGACGAGAAAGCACCATAAAAGTAATTGATATGACCATATTTCAAGTATATAATCGAAATAGACTAGTGCTGTCAAATGATTAATCGCATTCAAAAAAGTTTCTGTTTACCTAATATAAGTTTGTGTACTGTGTACATGTATTATGTTTATATAAATACAAACACATGTATGTATATATATATTTAAAAATTGTTTGTATTAAATATATTTATATATAATTTTAAATATAAGAATATAAATGTATACATTTAAATACTTGTAAATATTTTCAAAATTTACACTGTATGTGTCTGTATTTATATAAACATAATAAATATACATGTACACACATATATTATTTAAACAAAAACTTTTATTTTGGATGCGATTGGTCGCGATTATTCGTTTGATAGCGCTAAAATATACTAAAATAAGCTTTCCTTAAATCTCATTCACACTTCCGTAGGTCCAAAAATTGGCAAAATCATTTGTAAAAGGCATCAAAACTTGTCTTTACAGGGCATATTTAACTTATCATCCTGAAAAACATTTACTTTTGAGTTTCAGATTGAGTAAACAGTGACAGAATGTCATTTTGGAGTGATCTAACTTTATAGTATCTGTTCTCTCAGTGCAACCCAAAATCACATATCAAGAAAGCCAGACTACCACAGAAATGGACGAACATGTCACGTTAACGTGCGAGGCCACTGGAGACCCCACACCCACCATCACATGGAGCTTTGGCACCAGAGTCTTCAACGAGGGAGAGCAGGTAACACCAAACGCACAGGCACAGGAGAGAAGTGGGAGCAGGAGCTAGAAGAGTAGCATGTTGATCATGGTATTGCAGACAGGCAACAGCTAGTTCAATGATGGAGTCGTGGTGCACCTGCCTCTGGCTGTTTCATGCATACAATTCTTTTTGTCTGCAGGAGCACCAAAAGAGGATTTATCAGGTATGAGATCAGAAGGTCAGGTATAGTAATGGGCCACTTAGATCTGTTTCTATATTCCCGTTTATTCCTGAAAAAATTGGCTCTGATGTTGTCTGCATACTCGAGATGTTTGCTAATCGACCATCCAGTGTTTCGATTTCCTGAAGTTCTTGATTCTATCTGCAGTTGTTGATATGTGAAAAAGACTTGCATGGCGGTGAAATTGCAATACTTTTGCAACAGTTCCTGACAGGAAAAGTGATGATGGATGAACTCTAAAAATTGCTTTACATTTGCTCTGTTCCACAACCTAGTGAGCTGCCTAGAGAGGTTGCTTTGTGAGGCACCATAGGCACTAAGGCTGCTCCAAACGCTGGCTAAATGAATTATGCTGCCAAATTACATACCTTTTTTAACCTGATTCTAAGGCAGAACCACATTTACTCTTTGCAGTGAAGGAAAAACCAGAATGTACTGCAATGAGCTCAGTGGAAAATAAAACTAAGGTGGTGGATTAAAGAGAATGTGATATATACATATATATATATATATATATATATATATATATATATATATATATATATATATATATATATATATATATATATATATATATATATATATATATATATATATATATATATATATATATATATATATATAAATAAATTGAAATAGTTACTTTTGAGCAAAGTTATGTAGGTATTCATGTACCATTGTGTACATACTATGACCTATACTTTCGTTAATATTTTCAATTTGAAGCTTTTATTTTTAGATTTTTTAAAAATGTTTCTTTCTTTCTTTCAAGTTTGTGTATATATATATTTATTTTTTATTTACTTTTGTTTCTAGATTTGATTTATTATTCAACATTTCAACTTTAAAAAAAAAACCTTTTCTCTAATATTTTTATTTGATCTTATTTGATCTTTATTTCATTTAACACACTTACACACAAGGTTTTAATATTAAATGAAGATCCACTGATATTCTCTTCATGAAAGATTCCAGTATCTCTTAAACATATATTATTATTATTATTATTATTATTATTAAATACATTTATTATAGATTTTTTAAGCAAACTTTTAGAACCTAAAATAGGTTTTTAAATTGCTCTTACGTTTTCAACTTGTTGGCATGGCGTACAACACAAACCAACCAACCAATATCAATGAACACATTTTTTTTTTCAAATTAAGGATAATAACCCTGTTTATTTGTTTCAAATGATTAAGCAGCCCACAAGGTTTTAAAACAGAGCTTTTGTGCTTTTGTCATCTATCCCTGAGGTATATATAAAAAAAAGGATTTCTAGTTTGATGCCTCAAAAATAAGCTCAATTCCGCTTGTGTCGAGTCACTGTCATCACAGGGTTCCTGGAGGAGCATGTTTTATATAAGCTCTTTGTTGGAACGCTTTGTCATTTCCTTTGTGTCGTCTTGTCCAGTCTTGCTCATCTCATGTGGGTGTTGGGTTGTGATGATTGCCAACATCTCTTCACTGGTCTGTGTTGATCACCATGTATTTCTTCATGGTTACAAAAATAATTAGCAGGTTACTTTGGCTGTTTAACATTTTATTTGTCATCATCAGATATGACCAGCTGTCTCTGTTGATTTGTCTTTCTGGCTAAATTAAATCAAATAAAAGTTTACGTAATACACATTCCTGGGCATGATTTATCAGTGCCTGTTATTCTAGAGGGGAAAATTATTCAAAATCTACTTTGCATGAAATTGTTAGTTCATAGTTATTTTGTCAATCAGAAAAATATAAATCAATAAACAAAAAGTTATCAGGTTTGTACAAGCACACAGTGATAAACTACTATATATACCACAACAAATATTATTTTCAAAATTTCTGTCTCTCTTGATTCTTTCAGCTAACATGAAATGCTTATTTTTTTAAAACAAGTTAATGGTTTTAATGTGCATGATACATTAGAACGTGCTATTCCAGAGGGGAAAAAAATGTCAATCTAAAGTAAATTATTATTATTATTATTATCTGGAAAATATGAGTATAATCAAATCGAAGCTATCATGGTTCGAGTGTGTTTATATTCAAACAGTGATGTACTACATGTTGAAATAAATAATATTTAATTCGTTTTTGTGTTGCATAATATAACCAGTATTTCGCAGAAATGTATGAATGTCCATTACAGAATATAAAATTAAACTTTTTTTTTCTTTTTATAAATTATGAAAAATTAATGTTGTAATTAAGATCAGAAAAGCTCAGAAAACTGAGGGGAAACGTCAGAGTTGCGAAATATAAACTTGAGGGGAAAAGTCAGGACTGCGAGATAACTCAAAACTGAGGGAAAAAGTCAAAATTATGAGATATAAACTCCGAATACTGAGGGGGAAAAAGTCGGAATTGGGAGATATAAAACCAGACAACTGAGGGGAAAAAGTAGCAATTGCGAGATATAAAACCAGAAAACTGAGGAAAAAAGCAGAAATTACGAGATATAAAACCAGAAAAGTGAGGGGAAAAGTAGGAATTGGGAGATATTAACTCAGAATACTGAGGGAAAAAAATCTGAATTGACTGTTTGATTTGTGGCTGTTTAATGACGGATCACTGTATTGCCTCAGTTAAAGCAGCACGTGGATCAATCGTCTTTTCATATTTATGTAAAGGACGAAATGAACATGAATGAACATCAGGATGCGTTTTAATAACTTTAAGTCCACCGAAATCTGCTCTCCTGTCTGTACAATAATAATTACTATTTTTGCAATATTGTTTAGGTATAGATGGTAATAAAACACAATCTACCGTATTTTTCGGACTATAAATCGCACCGGAGTATAAGTCCCATCAGTCCAAAATTACGTCATGACAAGGAAAAAAAACATATATAAGTCGCACCGGACTATAAGTCACATTTATTTAGACCCAAGAACCAAGAGAAAACATTACCGTCTCCAGCCGTGAGAGGGCGCTCTATGCTGCTTAGTGTAGACTACAGCATCACTGAGCAGCATCTCTGGCAGCATAGAGCGCCCTCTCGCGGCTGTAGACGGTAATGTTTTCTGTTAGTTCATTTCTCTCGGTTCGTGTCAAATTAATTTTGATAAATAAGTCGCACCTGACTATAAGTCGCAGGACCAGCCAAACTATGAAAAAAAGTGCAACTTATAGTCCGGAAAATACGGTCATTGGTAGAAAATGTAATTTTATTGTTAGTTACTGGCCCTATCTGTTGGACAAGATGGCGGATTTGGCATTATGATTGGTCAATCACCTGTCAATCAAGCTGTTTGCGAAGGATCAATTGTGAGATATAAACTCAGAATTATGACCTTTTTCTCACAATGCTGATTTTACTTCTTGAAATTCGGTTCTTTGTTTCTGCTGCAAAATAAAAAATAAAATAGGAAAATGTGCCTTTTTATCTAATAGTTATGACATTTTCCTCTCACAGTTGCTAGTTTTTATCTCACAGTTGCAAGTCACTGTTAGCCTTTTTTTTTTACCTTACATTGTTTTCACTGAAATGCCTTTACTGAAATGTCACATTACTGAAGTTCAATGCAAAAGCAATTTCATGCTGACTGTATGCAGTTTGGTAAAGCCAAACAACAGTTAGTGTTTCTAATAGTCACTTGTAAAAAGCAAATTGCCTTAACGCTGCTAATTATTTTTGAATGTGTCACTTTGCTATTCCAACACTGCTATACAGAACATCACATGCTTGGAGTTGGATTTCTTGATTGCACAACCTCTATTCTTTTTTATTTTCTCCACAAGAATATTTTACTGGGTGCTTCAGATGAGGAATGCCTTTTTAATAACTCAGGGCATGGCTACATTTTCTTTTGCTTGAGGATGTGGGAAGGGTTTATTTACTAGAGCTTTAGATCTTCTTACTCTGCGTGATGCATGTTTCTACCTTCCTCGTGCCCTCTTTTACACAGCTGTGTGTCATGTATTACACATGCATTCATATGTGCAAGGAAATCCTTCAGTGTCTCTAGTTTCCTGTCGTACGAAAATGAATGTTCTCTCTCGCAGAAAGACCCCGTTGGTATCTTATCTTCTGATTGTAATAGTTGGGTCAGTAAAAAATGAGTTGAGGACTGTCATATATTGCAGTTTCTGAGCTACTTACCAAGGTGCCAGACAAATGAGCGGGTCATAAAAATGGCAGGGTATGAGCGCCGCAGGGCAATAAAGAATTGGCCATAGACCACATCTTATCACAATCCAGTTGAAAGACAAGAGGAAAATTCAACCTCTGAACAAGGGCCAATACATCAGCCACTTTTCTCTTGTCTATTGTCAGTAGTGCCTTCCTTTCTGGGTCTCCTTTGAGAATTCTGTAGAGCACATTAAAGAGATAGGCGAACTAAAAATGAAACTTCTATCAACATACTCATCTTCTCAAGCCTGTATGGAATTAGTTTTCCATTAAAATGCAATCCAGAATATTCAGAATTTGGTAAAAACACAACTGAATATGGGGAAAAAAAAAAAAAAAAAAAAAAAAAAAAAAGAATTATTATAAAATTATATTTTAAAGTATATTCAAATAGAAAGTTATTTTAAATTGTAACATTTGCCAATATTACAGTTTTCCTGTATTTTTTATTAAATAAATGCAGCCTTGGTGAGCATAATAGACTTCTTGGACACAAGAGCTTGATAAAACCTAAATTCCACAGGAGAATAATAAAAGATACATGGGTTTGAAAGACATGAGCAAATAATCCGAATAACTTATTATTCTGATAGGGGCTGAACTGCACTTTAACATAAATGTTGTAGTATTAAAATGGACACAGAGTAAAATAATATTGCACAGTCCAAGAGTATGAATAGCTTGAGATGTGTGTAAGTTGAGGGAGTGTTTAATTCCTAAACCCCTCAGACACACTCCAGAAAGAGCAGGGCATGTGTAGGGCAGCTCTTGTTTTCAGACACAATGCTCTTTCAGATGAATGCCCTATGCTAGTGCTGTCATTGATAGCTTTGTCCATTCGTGCCAGTGACCCCACAGCCAGTGAAAAGCCACCTATTCCCTGAGCTTGGTAAACAGTGTTTCCTGGCAAACTGTAGCTGATCTGATGAAACGGAGATATGGACACTGTCCCTCTCACAGATTTTCACAGCAACCGTGTTGATGTTTTTTTTATCCTGCAAGAGGGAATATATTAAAGAAATCTTTCAGGTTAAATACAACCTTTGTGTTCTCATCAGTGTCTGTGGCACGCTGTTAATTACATTTCTGATGTAAGATTTTGAAAACTATAAGAAATCATTTTAAAGGGTATGAGAGATCAATTCTGCTTTGATCTGTCGAGATTAAAGAATTTATTGTACTGTGAAAATACATATTTTATTGAAACCAAGCTTCGGAAATGACTTCAGGTTGCTGCATCACATCAACGACACTGAAATTTGGTCTGTCCAGTTATGGTATTGTAATAAGCATGCAGAATAGATGCTATTATTCCCTTCCTAACAACAAAACGCTAATTATAAAAGTAAAATCAGCAGCAGAACTTGTGCTGTGTCTGGCTGTGTAGCAGCTGTTGCTCTGCATGTCCTCCCAAACAAATTAAGTGAACGGTGTGAAGTGGAAGAAGAGTTCCAAGATTTAGCTTGAAGTGTTTTTGTTTTTTCAGAGCATCGGTGGTTTATCTCATCTAAAGTATAAAAGGCATAACGGGTTGGCAGCCAAGAATTCCATTTCAGTAAGAAATTGCTGTGTATTTATGCTGTTAATAATCTGTTAGACAATATCCAGTGTTACCCACAGAAAACATATAATTTTTTATAATAAAATATATAATTGGATCAACTCTTGTCACTCCATTATACTTACCTACAACTACATTCAAATACTTATATTCAGTAAAGATGCATTAAATTGATCACAAGAAACAGTAAAGCCATTTATAATTGTACAAATATTTCTATTCCAAATAAATGTATCAAAAATCTTAAAGAATTTTTCACCCCAAAATTTGAATTTGTTGTTAATTTATTCACCATCATGTCATCCATGATGTTGGTGACTTCAGCATTTTTGCAGATTTTCCCTTTTCAATATTTTGTTGTATGAATATCTGAACATACAGTACATCAAAATAAAGATCAGACCCTCTTTCCCTTTTTTAAACAAACAAACAAACAAAAAATCTGTTTTATTCTAGCTTCAAGCATTGTTTTTTATCAACACTTGAATGTGGGCTTCATAAAAAAAAGCAACATTTAGAACAAAACGCTGAGAAAATCTCATTTTTATCATATGCTACATCTGTATCATATTCAGTAATATTATCAAAGCAAAGATGCAGTAGATGACTAAGGATGTGTTGTCTCATGAATAACAGAAAATTCTGGGGAAAGAGTTAAAGGGATTTTTAGCTGGAGATTGTTGTAATGCAAATCAAGGGATTCCATCACTTTGAGAGTAGAAAAAGCAGGTACAGAATTAATTCCAGTGTCACGTGACGATATAGTGAGGTCTTATTAAAGGGTAAGTTCAACTAAAATGAAAATTGCCACTTTCTTGACTTTCTTCTTTCAGACGAATCCAATTGGAGTTAAATTAAAACCAAGCTTTATATGGTGATGGGTGGGTGTTTTTTTTAACAGTCCAAAAGAAGTCCAATAAAGCACATCCATCCATAATAAAAAGGGCTCCACATTGCTCCGGGGGGTGAATAAAGGTGTCATGTAGTGAATAGGTGCGTTTTTGTAAGAAAAATATCCATATTTAAAACTTTATAAGCTTGCGCTTACTGTCGTATATGTTTCTGGGCTGATGACATACAATGTATGTGTAGCGCATGCGCCAGTGAGAATATGCTATTCTCGCGAGAACCAACGTTTGTTTACAGGAGCAAAGGAAGCAAAGTTTCATTACTTTAGCAAAGGAAAACCAGTCTCTTGGCTTATATCAAAATCCAAATTTTTTACTTCTAATACGTCCTGCGTCATCCGCCTGGAATGGCTTGCACATATGACAGTTAGCACAAACTAGAGAAAACAGTTTATTTTTATATTATATATTATATATTATATATTATATATATAATAATATAATATATATATTATTATATTTTAATATGGATATTTTTCTTATAAAAATTCATCAATTTGCTCAAAGAGGCCTTTATTCACACCTGGAGCCATGTGAGGCACTTTTTTATTATAGATGTATGGACTTAATTGGACTTCTTTTGGACTGTTGAAAAAAAAACACCCACCCACTGCCATTCTAAAGCTTGGAAGGACAGGACATTTTTTAATATAACTCTGACTGGATTCGTCTCAAAGAATAAAGTATACACCTAGAATGCCTTGGGGGTGAGTAAATCATGGGCTAATTTTCATTTTTGGGTGAACTAACCCTTTAAGTGAAACGGTAGGTCTGTGCAATAAACTGAATGTTTCATTATTACCTGTAGTTCCCAGCCTCAGGCAAACGGTTATGGAGCATGATGACGTACGCCTTGTAAATCATGTGTGAACATTCATGCGTGAACATTCGTCCCCTCTCTCTGTTGTAAAAAATGTAGTGATGTCAGTTCACTTGTGATTCACTCTGCGTTTCTTTAAATCAATTCTTTAAGCAGCACAACTGTTTTCAACATTAAATACCTAAGAAATGAGCATCATATCAGCATATTAGAATGATTTCTAAAGAATCATGAAGACTGGAGTATTGATGCTGAAAATTCTGATTTACATAACAGCAATATGTTACATTTAAAAATATATTAAAATAGAAAACAGTTATTTTAAACTGTAATAGTATCCACAATATTATTGTTTAAAAAAACTTACCAAAATTTTGAACAGTAATACTCTTCTCCCGAATGAACCAAAACAAGCAGCTAAATTTTATTTAAACATGATTCCTATTCTATGATCCTAATTTGAATCTGATCTTAATTTTTTTAGACAGCATTATTGTAAATATTTTTTTTTTGCCTCTAAAAAACCTATACTAACATAGTGAATCCCAGTGAAAAAAAAAAAAATAATAATTGCAAAAAAAAATATGCTATGACCCCATTAGGAAGGTAATGAATTTTGACAAAGGCACTTTTATACCTTTATCCCATTTGTGTTCCAGCCTCCCTCGCTGCACTGCACATAACTTTTCTACATGTAGTTTAGCATTTTATAATTAACACCAATAATTCACTCCTCGTTAACTCTGGAATATGGATTTGTTCTCCATTCATATTGTAATCATCCCAGATTCATTGTGTGCATTTGAGAGATCATAGCAGACCTGAGGTGTTGGGCACCTGATCTAATCAGAATAATCATCATGTAATAATGCCAACAATAAACGTCTCAAGGTTACGTATGTAACCCTAGTTCCTTGAAGGAACGAGACGCTGCGTCGAAACGCTTTTGGGGAACGTCCCTGACGAGACCGACTCTGAATATCGTGTGCAATCAGTCCATCGGAAAGGCGTGACGTCACGGGCGGGGTGACGTAGCGACCAGGAAGCTATAAAAGCACGTGCCGTGCAGCTGGCTTCAGCTTCGAGTAGGGAAGCAAGCGCCGGCAGGGGTGCCGGGAGTATGGCTCTGCGACGCAGCGTCTCGTTCCTTCAAGGAACTAGGGTTACATACGTAACCTTGAGACGTTCCTTTTCAGGAACTCGAGCTGCGTCGAAACGCTTTTGGGGAACGATGTGCCCACGCTGCCAGACTTCCAAATCCCTGCCTAGTGTGTAGTCAAAAGAGCACAGCTAAGACGAGAGAACAGAAGAGCCCGGCGTGGCTCGCATGTCAAGATCATAAAATCGGACAAATGTGGAGGGCGTGGACCACCCCGCAGCGTTGCAGATGTCCAAGAGGGACACACCTGCTGAGAAGGCCTTGGAGGCCGCCATACTCCGAGTAGGGTGAGCCTTGGCCCCCAAAGGAGGGGGAAGACCAGAGGACTCATAGGAGACGTTGATAGCCTCGACTATCCAACGACTAAGGGTCTGCTTGGTGGCAGGAGAACCCTTGTTAGAAGGACCGTAGCAAACAAGCAATTGGTCTGATTTTCTCCACAGGGCAGCTCTGTGGACGTATGCGTCCAGTGCTCGCACTGGACACATACAGTTTAGCTTCTCTTGGTCTGGCTCCCGAAAGGGAGGAGGACAGAAGGCCTGCAGTACGATAGGTTGTGGTGTAACAGAGGGAACCTTCGGAACGTAACCCGCTCGAGGGTATAAGAATGCTTTGGCCATACCAGGGGCAAAGTCTAAGTAGGTAGGGGCCACCGAAAGGGCCTGAAGATCTCCAACTCTCTTTAGTGAGGTGATTGCCAGTAACAGGGCAGTTTTAAGTGTCAGATGTCTATCTGAGATATCTTGTATTGGCTCGAATGGAGCTTTACAAAGAGCCTCTAGAACCACAACCAAATCCCAGGGGGGAACACGGGATCGTACTGGAGGTCTCAGCCTCAGCGCACCGCGGAGGAAACGTGTAACTAGGGGGTGTCTACCCACTGACTGACCATTGAAAGGGACGTGGAAAGCAGCTATGGCCGCCACGTAAACCTTTAAGGTGGAGTGGGATAACCCCGCAGAGAGCCTGGCTTGTAAAAACTCCAGAACTGTACCAACTGGGCAGTCTGCTGGGTCAAGCTGGCGGTCTCTGCACCATGAAGTGAAGAGCTTCCACTTCAGGGCGTACAGTTTCCTCGTAGAGGGAGCTCTGGATTGGAGTAGGGTCTCAACAACCTCGGTTGAGAGACCAGCTGCTAACAGCTGTGCCCCCTCAGGGGCCACACCCACAGCTTCCACAACTCCGGGCGAGGGTGAATTATCGTGCCCTGCGCCTGTGAGAGTAGGTCTGTCCTGATCGGTATCTCCCACGGAGAGCCGTCGAGGAGCGAGACTAGATCTGAGAAACCATACTCGGCCCGGCCAGAACGGGGCTACTAGTAATAGACGGGCCCCGTCCCGGCGTACTCTCGCCGGAACTCCCGGGAGCAGAGCGATAGGGGGAAAAGCGTACAGACGAAGCCTCGGCCAGGTCTGTACCATAGCGTCCAGTCCCAGAGGAGCTGGATGAACTAGAGAGAACCAGAGGGGACATTGCGATGTCTCCTGAGTCGCAAAGAGGTCCACCTGGGCTGTACCAAATACTCTCCATATGTGCTTCACCACCTCGGGGTGAAGCATCCATTCCCCGGGCCTCGGCCCCTGTCTCGACAGTATGTCTGCTCCCACATTCAATCTCCCAGGAATATACGCTGCTCTGATCGAGAGGAGCTTGCCCTGGGACCACAGAAGGATCTGGTGTGCCAGCTTGTACAAGGGGCGCGAACGCAGACCCCCCTGGTGATTGATATAAGAGACCACTGATGTGTTGTCGGTGCTCACCAACACATGGTGACCTCTCAGGTCTGGGAGGAAATATTTCAATGCTCGATAGACCGCTAGTATCTCTAGGCAATTGATGTGCCATGTTAGATGGCGACCACTCCACAGACCGCGGGCAGGGTGGCCGCTCATGACCACACCCCAACCGGTGAGGGACGCATCTGTCGCTAGCGTTACACGGCGACAAGGAACTCCCAGCACCGGGCCCTGATTCAAGAACCAAGGTTTCCTCCACATGTCTAAGGCACGAAGGCACCGCCGCGTGACCTTGATAACTCGACGTGGATTTCCCCTCGGGGAAAGCCCTTGGACTTGAGCCACCACTGTAGGGGTCTCATGTACAGCAGGCCAAAAGGTATCACGTTGGACGCAGCTGCCATCAGCCCTAACAATCTCTGGAATTGTTTGACAGTGAGTGACTGGCCTTCTTTGACTCTCTCGACTGATGTGAGGATCGACTCGATCCGAGCAGGAGACAAGCGTGCCTGCATCGTGGTCGAATTCCACACTACGCCTAGATAGGTGGTTCTCTGAACTGGAGAAAGTACACTCTTCTTGGCGTTTAGTCTCAAACCCAGCTCCCCCATGTGTGCGAGAACGACATCTCGATGTCAAGCCGCCATCTGCTCTGATTGAGCTAGGATCAACCAATCGTCGATATAATTTAAAATGCGGATGCCCTGCATACGGAGGGATACCAGAGCCGCATCCACGCGGGCAGGGTGGCCACTCATGACCGCACCCCGACCGGTGAGGGACGCATCTGTCGCTAGCGTTACACGGCGACAAGGAACTCCCAGCACCGGGCCCTGATTCAAGAACCAAGGTTTCCTCCACATGTCTAAGGCACGAAGGCACCGCCGCGTGACCTTGATAACTCGAAGTGGATTTCCCCTCGGGGAAAAGCCCTTGGACTTGAGCCACCACTGTAGGGGTCTCATGTGCAGCAGGCCAAAAGGTATCACGTTGGACGCAGCTGCCATCAGCCCTAACAATCTCTGAAATTGTTTGACAGTGAGTGACTGGCCTTCTTTGACTCTCTCGACTGATGTGAGGATCGACTCGATCCGAGCAGGAGACAAGCGTGCCTGCATCGTGGTCGAATTCCACACTACGCCTAGATAGGTGGTTCTCTGAACTGGAGAAAGTACACTCTTCTTGGCGTTTAGTCTCAAACCCAGCTCCCCCATGTGTGCGAGGACGACATCTCGATGTCGAACCGCCATCTGCTCTGATTGAGCTAGAATCAACCAATCGTCGATATAGTTCAGAATGCAGATGCCCTGCATACGGAGGGATACCAGAGCCGCATCCACACATTTCGTGAACGTGCGGGGTGAGAGTGCGAGGCCAAAGGGAAGTACTCAGTATTGGTAGGCTTTGCCCCCAAAAGCGAACCTCAGAAACTTCCTGTGTTGTGGAAGGATGGATATGGAAGTATGCGTCTTGAGATCTATTGTGACAAACCAGTCCTCGGATCTGATTTGAGCTACAATCTGTTTGACAGTGAGCATTTTGAACTTCAGTGACATTACTGAGAGGTTTAGATGACATAAGTCTAAGATCGAACGCAACTCCCCATCCTTCTTTGGAACTATGAAATACCGGCTATAAAACCCGGACTCCCTGACTAGAGGAGGGACCACCTCGATGGCCTCCTTCCTAAAAAGGGTATTCACTTTTTTGTTCCATAACCAGAGCCTGCAGGAGGCCGACTATTGTCTTTCCACTGTGCGCAGGACCCATTGAGATACATTGGCAGTAGTTTCCACGCTGCTAGGTGTCAATCTCCTCGGAGAAAGAAAGGCAGAGCGTCAAGCCCGACGCTCGGGGGGAAGAGCCGAAGCTCGGGCTTCCAAACCCCGGAATCAGGCAGATCTGGTGGGAACGTAGGAGATAAGGACGTGCCCGTCTCCATACCTTCCAGCAGATCGATCTGCGAACCCAACGAATGCCGGCGCGGCTTCGCCTCGGCGAAAGCGGAACCGGCATCGCGAGGAACGCTTGCGAAGGCTCACTTCTCGAAGAGAGCCCTGCGGGATCGAAGCGTCCGCATTGGCATTCGTTCACAATGCGGGCAGTCGGCCCCCTCGAGAGCCGACTCAGCGTGCTTCGATCCCAGGCAAGCCACGCACAAACTGTGTGTATCCCCACTCGTAATGTAGCGAGGGCAGGGAGGAACACACAATCTATAACGTGGCTTGGAATCGCCCTTCATATGTTAGGTCTTTTGCTTTTGTTTTGGCATATTAAGCTGTTTTAGCGATCTTTTAATGGCTAAGGGACAGACAACAATAAATAGGACCAACAGGACAGACTTTGACATGCACACACAGAGCGCTTGCTGACAGATTCGAAGCTGAAGCCAGCTGCACGGCACGTGCTTTTATAGCTTCCTGGTCGCTACGTCACCCCGCCCGTGACGTCACGCCTTTCCGATGGACTGATTGCACACGATATTCAGAGTCGGTCTCGTCAGGGACGTTCCCCAAAAGCGTTTCGACGCAGCTCGAGTTCCTGAAAAGGAACTGAACATTTCATTTACATGAGCAGCTTGTTTATTTTGTTCTGGTACTTTATCAGGCTTGAAAATATAATTCAAGCATTTGTCATTAGCCTAGGGCTTCAGTTTATACTAAGATATTAACTTTAATTAGTAGCAATTAGACGGCGTTGCAGAATAAAAGGCATTGATCATAACTGTTTATCCCATGCAGGTCTCTGGGGAGGTAGTTAGCCAAATGAAAGCTGCAAGACTAGCATACTCAGCCTGCTGTCAAGGGTTTGGCTTTTTTCTGATGCTCTTGCAAAATGTTCAACTCTTGGCTTTTTTTGTACAGTACAGAGACACATTGCTGAGCTCAGTTGCACTAACACAAAGCGCAGACCATTTCAGACATTGTTCGATTAGCACCTGTTGCTCTCCATGTGTTTTGTCTGGTGATAATCTCAGTGTGTTGTAACATGTCAACCGGTTTCCTTTCCATTGCATCGTGTTGCTAAGCATGTGCACGCGCAGCCTCCATGTGAAGTGCTGTGGGTCTACAGAGAACTTCAGATGCTTTCATATTGAAAGTGATTGCACGAAGTGTTTATTTGTGTGGTCTCAGTATTCTGTGTCACTGTGTACAAAATCTAAAGGGTAGTAATATGTTCACTTTAGATCCAAATATGTACCATTTAGGGATAAATAAGACACAAAGTTGTACCTTTTAGCTTTTGTATCATAGAGTACCGCTTCAGTGACAGTTTTGTACTTATTTTCTGAGAGTTCAGAAATGTAGTGGTCTTGTTCTCTGCAAATTGCGAAGGAAGTCATTACTTACAGCATTTTATTTAATTTTTTTATGTTGTTATTAATAACACTGAAGTTTTTATTTTTAAAGAACTCATTCTTTTCAAGATGATAATGCACTGCAAAAATAATTTATCAATCAGTGTTTTATCTTGTTTTCCAGTATAAATATCTAAATGCCTTCGAAACATTGAATAAACTTTCTTGAGAAGCAAAATTATTGATAATAAATGAAATTTCTAACAATTTGCCAAAGGGTTAATAAAAACTAGAGGTCGACTTATAGTGGATTTTACTGATAACTATAACTCAGTTACTGATAACTAGTGGCAGAGCATCTGGGTATGCAGGGTATGCAGGTGCATATGGGCCCCGAGTAGTTTAGGTGCCTGGCAAGCTGGGGGGAAATTTTAATTGAAACAAGGGAACGAATAGAGCCCTGCATGGGCCTGGCCCTTGTCCAACAACATCTGAGAATTCTCGACCTGAGTCCGAATGGATCCTCTTTCTTCCTCTTTCTTCTTAAAACAAAATTTAAATCGAAAACAAAAACTTTTTCATTATGTAATCCATAAAGATGCATTTCTCTCTAAAGGCACATCCAATGAACAGATAGCGAGTCAGGTTCGTCAAATTAATTTTTGCTACATTGGCTCAGAAAACATTAATTTATTAACAAATAATCAAATATCCCCTCAATAATGTTTGTTTTGTTTTTTTGTGTTCGCTATGCCAAAATTGTGTTTGCATTCATAGCCTATATGGCAGCATTTTTGTGCAATGTTTACAAATATCAAACTAAGATTATCGTCATATTTTACAAATAAAGTAAAAATTACGATAATAAAATCATGTTATATTGTGTGAAGTTAGTTTTAAAATTCTGCATTTAAGTCAACTATTCCCAAAAAAAAGCTGTGTTATCCATCTTTTTTTTAAACTCCAATTGATCGATTCATGAGACATTTTTTTGTATTAAATTGTTCAGATTTTTTTTCAACATGCATTCAAATATTTGTTTATTTCGTGCTGCAAATATTAAAGAAGAAAATATAGTTGATTCATATGCAGCTTGAACTGAGGCGAATTATCTCACTCACTTGCTATGCCACAGCCGATAAATACACCAGCCGATAATGATTAATCGACCATTAAGGTATGTGAGGATTGAAACAGGCCAATGACCGAGTTTTTAAAATTTATAATGAATGAAAACTAAAACAGTGCTGAAATTATTATTAATAATAAAAATAATGATAATAATAATAATAAAATGATATAAAAAACAGTACTGAAAGTAAATAAACTAAATAAAAAAACTGTACTGTACCATACTTTTAAAATGGAATAAAAATATTTCTACAAACAACATTAGCCAGGATGTCTCAGACATCCAGTTAAATTATTCAGGAGTTATACATTACCTTATACCGTAGGAAAGAAATAGAATCGCTGATAATAAGGTGTAAGTAAAATGTGCATATGTATTTGTCTAGCTGTCTGGTTTCAGTTCCACATCCCAAATGGCATCAGTGGAGTGTGAATGTGTAAAAGAGGAAGTAAATAAAGTACATATGTTTGAGAGAAAAAAAGGACTTTTGTTCCAGCAATTGACTGTCGATACCGATTAATCGGCATAACTTATTAATCATTGACCTCTACTAAAAACAGTTTTGCTTTTCAAGCAAATTCAGATTTTTTTATTCTTCTTATTATTAATTTATTTTTGCCCTGTGGTTTTCATTTTTTTCTATTTAAATTTTTATTTGAATTTTTACATTTATTACTTTTGTTTTATAATTTTTTGAGCTTTAAAAGGTGTTTGTGTGAGCAGAATTTAATTAACCAGAATAAACGATTAGCTTATTCAGATTTGTTTAACTGAGTGAGTAATGCTAAAAAATAAAAGAGAAAAAAACCCAGAACATTTCATCTGCTTCATAGAATGATATTTTTGTTTATTTTTGCAATATACCTCACTTAGTAATATTTCATATTTAGCTCATATGCTTAATCATTAAAAAATGCATATAACTCACTTTGTAATATTTGATTCTTAGCCCATATGCTTATTCATTAAACAAATGTATTTAATGTGCAGTGCTTTAATTCTCAATAACAGAGGACTCCTTCATAAGGACTGCTTTGCCTCTTTATGTTGTTTTGTCTGTGTTCTTTGCAGGCCTCTTGGACTCGACCCGAACAGCACAAGGTAGAGATTCTGTATACATGTCTCCATAAACTGAATTATGAAGATTAGCCATCAACTCCATAAACCTCTTTCCCATCAGATCTCTGAAATCTCATCAGATCCGTCAACTGTATTACAATGAAAGCTTTATGCTTCATCTGAGAGTGGAATGTAGTTGTAGTTTTCAACTTCTATTCAGTGCATGACCTCTTTTCCATTCTGTATCTAATCAGTTAAGTCATTACGACATCATTATGTTTCATTATGACATCATAAGACTGCATTCTTGAAGGAATCATATTTTGAAAAAAAATCTTTTTTTGTTAGTGTTATTGTGATTTAATGGTCTTTTCTCGTAAGTTATCAATTATGCACAAAATGCTTTTGTTGTTGTTCACGCAGAGACGTTTCTTTGAGACCTTTCCCACCCTGACAAAAATAGACATTTGAGGAAGCCACCTCCATCCAAGCTTTGCAGAAGACTGGCGTGCATTATTAAAAAGACCTTTCTGCTGAAAACTATGGCTCTAAAGCTTTAATGATATGGATGGCGTTCTCGCGTTGCAAATGAACAAATAGAGCCTTATCAGAGAAGAATGGGAGAGAAAGTCTGTTGAATGTGCTTATTGAAATGTATAGCTGTTTGTCATAGAGATTCAGTGTTACAGACCGCACTCTGACCCCAGTACCACATAGTAACCAGATTCCAGTGACGAGAGCACGTCCCATGGCACGGGGGTCATGGTCTGGCCATTTGAGCAAAGCAGAACAGGGTACACTGTGGGAAAGAGGGCCGGAAATGGGCTGGACGGGGCTCAGTGCTCTCATTAGGAGGTTATTCAATTAGCCCAGTCAGATCTGCTGGGTGGCTGTTGGGTGGTTTTTGGATGAATAGGCTCAGCATTATGTAAGTGTGACTCAGTCCTGGGACAACACCGGCATAATTATTGTCTCTGAAACGATGCTTCTGCCGAGTTCATTCATAGCAAAGTTTGTGCAAGGGGTAGCGGCTGACCAGAAATATAGAGAGAGGAGTTTTTTCAGTTCCAAGTGGAGCGGGGAATACTAATGTTGTGCTTGATGAAGTCTTCGAAACTCCAATGCATTTCCTGTCCTCATTACCGTCCTGTCTGAGATTGTGAGTGTGTGAAAGAGAAAGCGAGTTCATTCCATCCATTCTTAGATCTGTTAAGCCCAAGTATTCAGTGTAAAGCACTGCAAATAGACTTTGTCTCTACTGAACGATATTTGAATAGCTGTTACAAATCACTTCGTTTTTCTTTCCTTTTATACATTTTTGTATCACTACGTGCTAGATCTCTTACTGCTTTTTAGTACAACATGATCGCAATGCGGTACACCAAGGGTGATAAAGTCATTATTTTGGACTAAACGCAACTTTATATATCCTAAATATATATTTTATGAATACAAATTAATAGTAATAATTATATGTAACATAATAGTCAAAATAGTATAGCATTACAGTATTGTGTTACTCCATTAAAAAGTAACTAATCACATTGCTTAGTTTTTATGGAAAAATTGCATTACGTTACTTTTGCGTTACTTGTTACCTGGGCTGGGTTTGCTTATTTGCTTTTTAATAACAAAAAAATTAAAGTTGGCAACTGTAAAGGCCATTTCACACCTCACTCTCAATTTGTCTCAAAACAGGACAGTAATGCATTACTTTAGTAGTTGCTTGAAAGAACGTAAGCTGATTATGTAACTAGCATTGCTTGCAATAATAAATAGTAAGACTTTTCTTTATTACTTTATTTAGAAAAAGATTTCTGTTTCATAATAAATGCTGTTATTATTTATTTAATCCAAAACAAAAATACTGAGCAGCACAACATTTTAACATTAATAATAATAAGAATTGTTTCTTGAAATAGTAAAAAGAAATGCTTTAGATTTTAAAACAGTGAAGTCCAACTTAGTTGTTTTAAATTGTAAAAACATTTTACAATAGTACAGTTTTTATTTTTAACCAAATGCAGCCTTGGTGAGCATTAAAGATGTCTTTTCCAAGCATTAGAAAAGCATTAAATATATATAATCCATATTTTGTGGTGTTTCACATATATAAACATCCTTACATTTTTCAAATCTTAAATTTATGGATAAAGCAAAATAATGTTCTTTTGTTTCATTTTCTCTAATCAACCCGTGGGTCGGTTAAGACTCCTTCACAAGCTGTATCCTCCCCGCGGGCCGCGTGTTTGACACCCCTGCTATATGCAAATTGCACAGTCACTGTGTAGACATTGGTTATAGATGGCACTCATCTTCATAAGAACCACAAGGTTAAGTAGAACAGCAAGCTAAAAGAAAATGCAAGGGTGGCATGTTAAGATCTATGCTTGTCTTTAATTTGAGCACTGGGACGTTGTAAAATGGTACAAGCCAGCTGAGATCGTGTGACGTAGCTTTTGATGAAGTAACAGTGGTGTAGAAGTGGCTTCCCCTACCTTATGTTCTGCATTATTGATGTTCCCCCTCACATCTTCGCTCCAAAGACTCAGCATGTAAAAAGACTCTTATTTATATCTGCTGTTCAGCAAACCACTTTTTTTTTTACCAGGTTTACTTCTCTGATACAGCCTGTTTCAGGCCTCACATACTTTAAATATGACTATTTTTTCAAAAGGCCATTTTTCTCTGAAAGTCGAGAACTTTTATATATTTTTTTTTTCAATGAAGTGGAGTTATTTGCAAACTGTGTAATACATTTAGGAAGATAATGGCAAACTTGTTTATTAATTTTAAGGAATCGTTAACCCATAGTTATGATTCTGTCATCATTTATTCATCTTGATGTGTTTTCCAAAATCTAGAGTTGCTCTTGACCACAAAATTAAAATATATTGTGACAAGAAGCTCCAAAAAGGATAAAAATAAAGCATCAAAGCACTATAAAAGTAACAAAAATAGTTCATATGTCTTTTGTGTTATTTTTAAAGTCTATTAAAGCCGCACAACCACTTTTATGCTGCTTTTTGGCATTTTGACAGTCTGTGGTGCTAGAAAGAAAGAAAGCCTTATGCGTTTAAAACAACATGAGGGTGGGCAACCGATGACAGAATATTCATCAGTGGGAAGCTGTTGTTTTAATGGCTGAAGGAAGTCAAAAGCATTTATATGTTTTTTTTTTTTTTTTTTCAGTGAATTTTCCCCTCTTGTCTCTGTCTTCAGAGTCCTGATGGTGATGTGTTGGTCCGCAGTGACGCCCGTGTGTCTTCTCTCACCCTGAAGTACGCTCAGTACACTGACGCCGGCGAGTATCTCTGCACCGCCCGCAATGCCATCGGAGAGACGGCGCAGCCCGTGTATCTGGAAGTACGCTGTGAGTCTATAGTATCTGTAGCCTCATTAGCTTTTATCAGTCACGCGTACTGTTGCATACCACATTGAAATGCTTCAGAGGCATATGTTTAATTCACAGCAGCACTGCTGCTCGGCTGCAATCCAGAGAGCATATGGCAGCTCTGTAGAGGTTGCTAGTTAATGTATCAAAACTACAGCCACCCCTCAACATTACCACCCCCTTCCCCCACCACAGGACACCAATAATTTGAAAAAGCCTCCCAATGGATTTCAATCACACTGTGTCCTAACCAAGTGCAACGTGACAAAGTTTTTGTCCACACTGAGTGCAAAAATGCTGCATGAGTCAGTTACTGTATATAAGGGAATTTGAAGTTTTTTTGTTTTTTTTTGTCGATATTATTATTAATTTGTTTAATTGTCATTTAGTTATCGATTGATTAATTAATTACCACTGTTAATACCACAGAAACACAAGTGAAATTATGAATTACATTTCTATTAGGTTGCAGTTATATTAAAATCTTTGCAGAACTGGTTTGTTATGGCCAGTAACTGATAGTAATAACTAATAGCTAATATTAATTTTACTAATAATTATAATAAAAATGTACCATGAATCAATCATAGCTGCGTAGGATGAAATTACAATAAAAACTAGAAAAATATGTTTCCCACACATTACTTAAATATGTAATGGGCAACTTCAGTCAACCAACATATTTCCCCCTTATAATAAATAATAATTATTATTATTTCTAAAGATGAACTTTAAGTGTTAGATGATGGCAAATGTGTTCAAAATGTAAGAACAGAAGAAATAAGCATGCACAAGTAATTATCCAGTACTGGATGATATATACTGTATCCTATATGGAGTATAATACTGATAATACATGATGAAAAAAATTATAATAAAAAAAAACACTTTTGCTTAAGAAATGTTAATATGGTTGTTTATACATTTCATACATTTTCAATACTTTTTATTTAGTGTATTATATGTATCTGTTTTTATTTTACTTAATATTTGGAAAATCTTCATCCATTTAAATTTAATTTTAATTTTGAAGTTGAAATTTATTAATTGACAGCAGACAAGCTTAATGGATTCAGTTACCAGCATTTGATTGGTCAACAGCTACCGTGGAGCTGAAAGTTAGACCAATGAGATTTTACAGTGGGTGGGATTATCCAGCATGATGTGTCCAATTAAAAACCTTTTCACTGACTAAATGTCTTGTTGCTAATCAAGGCTGATTTGGAAAATAGTGGTTAAGATTTGCACTGAAGAGACCAAATTTATTGTTTGTTGTTTTGTTGCATCATGCCTGGTTAGAACAATAAATGCCATATTTGATGAATGAAAATGAGGCAGTTAATGCTAGAAGTTTGGTCTCTTCGTTGCATAAATGCCATGCGTATTTATACTAGTGAACAAACTCCTAATCTTGTTTATGTTTGTCTCAAATGAAATATCCAGTAGTATTTAATCTAAGCACTAAATTCTGCTAACAAAGACAAAGTTCAGACTAAAAATGTACCAATTTACTTTTCTTCGATTCTTATAGTGCTGTACCATCAAAAATGGAGCACTCTCTTCCCTCAATGTTTTAATTGCAATCAATAGCAAGCAAAGCATCACCGCCCATTTTTGCTCTCATTGTGCTCCCTCCACTGTGCCTGTTTGTATTTGTTTTCACATTAGCGCCAGCGTATGCTGTGAAAATACCAGCCTCCCACTTTGCATGTTTAGTGCATTTGTACCAGTCGTGTATTGTTGTGATGGGACTAATGACATCTGAAACTCTGATGAATGTGAGAACAGAATCTCAGCGGGCCTGGAGCTATTCGCACGCAGTCTGTGAGGGAACGCGGGCCCGATCGAGTACATCACATGAGCATCGTGCCTAAAGTCTCCCCCCAGCATGCTATTCAGGGAGGCTGCTCGGAGGAGGGGCCTTTTGAAGCCTGTGAAACGTGATTGGCTTTTATGCATGTGTTCAGCATCACACAGCGCTGTGATTTCAGCACTCTGTGTTTAAGCCCTGGACATTTTGATCTTTAACCAGCTTATCCTCAGAATAAAGGTATCAACGGTAATGAGAGGGGAGGCTTTGTTCTCCCTTAGCGGATGTAGATGGGTGGTAGGTAGATGAAGGGTCAGCACTAGCAGCAGGTGTGTTTATTTTCGTGTCTATATGCTTTGCCTTTCATCACAGATGCCCCGAAAATCCTGGGTTCTGTAACGGTCTACACGTGGGAGGGCAACCCGGCCAACATCAGCTGTGAAGTGATGGCTCACCCCAGCAATGTGTCTATTACGTGGCAGCGAGACGGCTTCCAGCTGCCTAATGCTAACACCTCCAATATCAAGATCTACAACATGCCTTCCGCCAGCTACCTGGAGGTACGGCCCACGCAGACGCCTTCCTGAGAACATAAACATTCACATAAACCCAGATGGATAACTCTTATAAAACTGGACAAAGAATATGTGCTACTTCACCCCTAAATCAAGAGAAAGAAGTGTGTTTTTTATGTATTGTGTTACATGATACATCAATCCATACATTATCCAAACCCCAGATCCTGGATACATTCAGTAGGTCCAACCAATATAATGTTTCTTTCTCTTACAGCATAAACCCAAATGCTATTTGTTAATGCTAGTTAGTTTTTGAAGGTAGGAAAGCAGTCACACATTTCATGTGAAAGAAATTGAAGTCAATGCATGCAAGAACAATTTGTTCACTTGAAAGGTTTGTTCAAAAATAACTACAATCCAAATGGATTTGAAAACAAGCTGCATTTTCTGTATTATACATATTTTACCTACCTGATTTATTTAGATTTTGGGGTGAAATGTGACCTGGACCTGTTTTCGTGAGCTTTTCCCAGAAAAAAATTACTGCATTACTGCAGCCTATGCATCTTATCAATATTTTAGCACAGGGAGAACGCTGTCAGAAGTAAATACACATCTAATGGAACGGCAGTGATAAAATGCATGTTTGAAAGATAAATGCTGAGATCGAGACTAGAGGTTAATGCGTTCGCTTGATCTGTCCCAGGTCAATCCAGAGTCTCAGAGCGACTTTGGCAACTACAACTGTTCTGCCTCCAATGAGATCGGGACCGAATCCAAAGAGTTCATCGTGATCCCAGCTGGTCTGTTTCTCTGTATTGATCTCAAAACAAACACAATATACTCATTTATGGCAGTAGAAAATCGCATTGACATTGAGTGTTTGGGTGTTTTTTGCTTTTGAGGTACTGTATTTTTAAATTACCTGCAATTGTAGACTTTGTTCAATAAAGTGCAATGCAATAGCTCAAATTTTCCTCTTGTAAAAGTGGTGCTGAAGCACAAAACTGTACAATCAGGCCGTATAATCGGGCATAAGCTGTTAAAGTGCAGTTGTCCCACTGCGTCTTGTGAAGTGTCTCCCCTGTGGTGCAGATGTGCCCTCGGCGCCGTCCATCACTCAAGTGCAGCCGTACTCCAGCACGGCTCAGGTGCTTTTCGAGGAGCCCGAGTCCACTGGAGGAGTTCCTGTGCTCAAGTACCGAGCCAAGTGGAGAGCGGTGGGCCGAGGCAAATGGGTGCAGCGAATCTATGAGGTGAAAGACGGTGAGTCTGTCACGTGAAATGAGGAAAACCAGCCATATTATGTGGATTATCAACACCACTGCATGGTTTGCAAACTTTAATAATGGACTTGTACTGAATCATGGAATCACAGAATTTTCCTTGTTCTTTTGAAATAAGTATATACTGTAGATATAGTATAGTATAGTATTTGTTACACACAATTATAGAAACTATACTTTAAAAATTATGGTAAAACTTAAGTATAGTGACCAATTCTCACTATTAACCAGTTGCTTATAAGCATGCCTATTATTAAAATATTGGCTGTTTATTAGTACTTATAAAGTATATATATATATATATATATACACGCATGACCATTCTACATCCATAATTCTACCCAATTCCTACATTTAACAAATACCTTACTATTAATAAGCAGCAAATTAGGAGTTTATTGAGGTCATAGTTAATGGTTTGTTAATGGCAAGATTGGAACTTAAAGTAAAGTGTGACCAAAATAATTAATTCAGAAATTATTGTATTGATGTCACATCTGTGGTCACATTTAACATGCACTTCTTTTTTTTCAAGTCTTTTATGCTCACCAAGGCTGCATTTGTTTGATTAAAAATGCAGTAAAAATAGTAATATTGTGAAATATTATTACAGTTTAAAGTAACTATTTTGTTTTTAATGTATTGTAAAATGCAATTTATTCCTGTAATCTCAAAGCTAAATTTTCATCAGCCAATACTTCAGTTAAACTAAATGGTCTGTTTTTGGGTGTCAGAAACTTATAACTAGATGGAAAAGAAAAAAATAAATCAATTTGCAACACAAGTGTACAGTTTTTAATATGCAATTATTTTTATGAACTGCGTGATAAATTTCAATTAGGTTTGCATGTAATGAAACGCAAGCAGAAAATAAACAATTGATTTAAAAAATGGCTTTACATACAATTTACTAGAAACTTGTGCTGGTTATGTATCATAAATGGTCCCGTAAGTAATAAAATGGGCATAGTGAAAATGCTTTCATCTTTTACTCACCCTGTCATTTAAAACCTGTGTATCTTTTATTCTACACACAGAAGAACATATTTTTGAAAAATGTCACAGTGTTTATTACAGTGGATGTCAATGGTAACCAAAACTAGTAGGTTAACAACATTTTTCGGGATATCTTCTTTTCTGCAGAAGAAGGAACCACATGAGGGTGAATAAAGGATAACAGACTTCTTGTTATTGGGTGAAAAATCCCTTTAAGTAATATTTTAGCCATGTTTTAGCTACTTTATGCCTGTAGTTTTAAATGTCAAATGTATTTCCTCATGTTCAGTGGCAAGGTTTTATGTTGCCCATTTAACATGCATGCTGTTGTTTCTGAATTAATGAATGAGTTTTTGATTAAATCTGCTTCTCGCTGCTTCCCAGCAGGACTGAGTTCAGTCACAGTCTCCGGCCTAAAACCCGAAACCGATTACGAAGTCAAGATGTCTGCCATCAACGGCAAGGGTGAAGGCGACAGCAGCCAGGCAGTGGTCTTCAAAACTGAGCATATCCGTGAGTATCACATTTCTCTCTCAGGAGCACATGGCTCTATCAACAGCAGCGCAGCATGGCGTGACGGCCCACACACCTCTTCACCAGCAAGTGTGAAGTCTTTGGCTGATGCAAACGCTAAAATATACAATTTGTGCTCATGGTGCTAAAGAATAGGACGTAATGACTTAAGTAGTTTGAATATTAACATATTTTCTGTCCCTTGACCAATTCTCTAATTTTACTGAATTACAAATCTGGCATTGCATAATGACATTATATTAAAGGTTAAGTGTGTATTTTTTTATCAATTAATGAATATTTCATGCTGTATGAGGGTAATATTGTTAATTAGAACTAAAACCATTAAAAAAGTTGATTGAGATAAAATAAACATTAACTAAAATCAAATACAATTTTAACATCTTAAATTAAGAGGATTTCAGCATTTAGATAATTCAGGAAAATATAAGTAAATATAGAACTGTATAGAATATGTATATGAAACGCACATAAAAATGCTAAAATGCTAAAAATGTAACATTAAAATGAAAACTAAAGATATAAAAATGTAAAATAATAAAAAATATAATATTAGACAATAGATAATAAAATATTCGGATTGATAGATAGATTAGTTAAAGTGAAATTTTAGTAAAAAATAATCTGACTGCAACTCTGTCACTATTATGCACTCCAGCCAGGCTTTGCATGGCTCTTTTTGAGCAGTGGCTTCTTTTGTGCCTCCCTCCTGTTCAGGCCAGTATTATGTAGAGCTCTTTATATGGTTGACTGGCTCACCTTTTCTCTGTTCTCAGCTGAACTGAACTGAACTCTTGTCGCTCCTTCAGAGTAATTGTTAGCCTGTCTGTGGTGTCTCTCAGAGTTTTGAAGGACCACCTTTTCTAGGCGACACCAGGGTGGTTTGATGTAGTTGCCAATTTTTGACAACCTATAAACAGTTCCCACTTGGCTATCCAGTGTTTTGCACCTTTTTTGCGCTCATGCAGGTTATGTATTATTCATCATGAAGAGAAACCTGGTGGTTAGTTTAATCTTTCATAGGTAGAAGCCTATGAATGTTCTATAAAGGTAAGATAAAAACCGCCACAGCAAATTTATATTATTTATTTTTTTACAAGAATATAAAATTGGTACATTTTGACTTTCAGTACATAGAAATAGATCACAAATGACTGAATATTAATGTTTTATTTGTAATTCAGTGCAATGAGAACACTGGTCTTGAGGCATTTGCAAATTACGGTGTGAATAATATATGTTTAGCAGGTTTATTGCTGCTAAGCACATTCATATATACTCTGATCACATAAATGATTTCTTATATCAATAATTAATTCATCTACGAGAAATCCGACTGGTAAGAACAGAACATCTTGTTCTCACGCAGGACAAAATTCTGCAAACATTGCACAAAACATCAATAAAAATCAATCATAGCATTGCACACTACAAGAATATTCCTGTGATTTTTGTTGATATTCTCATCACATATAAACACCACACACACCTACCCTCTTACTCCTCCTGGTGGTTATTTGTGTGATGTTTTGGACTTCCAGAGATGTCATTATCACATAATACACTCAACACATTGTGCGCTGGGATTTATTTCCTGTCAGTACATGAAATAAAACCCATTTAGAGCCGAAGTAATGACTCTAACTCAGGTAAAGTATGAGTGATGAGAGAGTATTGCTGTCTGATCTTCTTACCAGCTTTTACCCTTTGACATTTTCAGACTTTTCTTTTTTTTCATCCTGTCATTTTATGTGATTTTCTTCTATTTTGTTTCCCATTTGTATGTTGTTGTTGTTTTTTTTTTGTTCTCATCTTTTTCATTTCCCACTGGATCCCTTAGGGTATTCTTACACAAGTAAGTGTTCATTTTCCCCCGTGATCATTATCTTTTGATATCATTGATATTTCTTCATATTTTATTATTTGTTAATATCTTGTCTAGTGGTTATAGGATTTAAAGACCCCATGAAATCAAAATGAGAGTTTTATGGATTTAAGTCCATGCCTGTAATGAGGTCAGCCGTATGCTATTTTACTCGTAAAAGTTTACTGAATTAACATTTTTGTGCTCTTTGGAATGAGACTGTCCTCAAATTAGCAGTAGCAAGTATCAAACCAACATGGCTGTGACATTCATTACACTAAAGGCTACTTCCTGTTTTATTGGGATATAAATTAACACATTAAAGATAACTTGGTTCTCATGTTCTTATGGTGTCTTTAAGTTCAAATGCTAGCCTTTTCCTCAAACAAACAAAAGAAGTGAACATGTTCTTTTTTCATATGCTCCCTAGATGGGATTTTTCATTTTCACACTGAGGACACAGGTTTGTTATGGAGCTGTATGACGATCTTCATAGTTATGATTGTTTAATGTTAAAGGAGTGGTTCACTTCCAGATTGAAAATTTCCTGATAATTTATTCACCCCCATGTCATCCAAGATGTTCATGTCTTCCTTTCTTTAGTCGCAAAGAAATAGATTTTGGAAGGGTTGAAGGTCTAAATTGCAGATTCAAAACAACTTCAAAGGGCTTTGAGAGATAATCTCCCAGCAGAGAGATAAGGGTCTTATCTATTGAAATGATCTGTAATTTTCTTAGAAAAATACAAAATTATATACTATACTTTTTAACTACAAATTATCATCTTGCACTAGCTCAACCTTATGCATTATGGAATCATGTTGGAAAGGTCACGCATGGTTAGTTGTTTGTCTTTGTACTTCACTTTCAAAAAGGTAAGGGTCTGTACATCTACCTGTGTCACACATAGAGCTGGATGATTAATCGAAAATAAATCAAAACTGAAATTCGGAACCTGTAACCCACGTAATTTTTCCATGTCAGTTATTTCGTTATTTTAATCCTGTTAATTCTTCCCCATTAAGACCATTCTGCCGTGTATGTTGTCAGCGCTATACAGGCGTGTACTGTATTACCGTTGGGCCAACATTGCAAGCTTTTGTTTACAGTAGCAGGTTGGCATGGCAACTTTTGTATTTGCCAGCAATTTGGCAGAGTACGTATTCTGTGCTGGGTTTATTTTTTATTTTTTTGGCATTCATGAGCGCTGCATCTCGTGCTTTAGATGCAAGGTCAGAGTGACAGGACAGGAAGATCCTGAGAGGAAGACCACATGCAACAGCAATCATGACTCAGATGTATAACTATGAAGTCAAAAAATATATATATATATATATATATATATATATATATTTAAGGTAAACATTTAATTAATCAAAGTTGTTTATGTTACGTTTTATTTACCAGCCCTAGTCACCTGTGACGTTTCCAACCTGACTATGTAATGTTGAGGTAGTGCAAGATGTTAATTTTTATTTTTTAGAAAATAAATGATTGTTTTGCTAGATAAGAACCTTATTCCTCAGCTGGAATTGGGTAGAGCCCTTTGAAGCTGCATTGAAACTGCAATTTGGACCTACAATCCACTGGCTACCATTGAAGTCCACTATATGGAGAAAAATCCTGGAATGTTTTTCTTAAAAAACTTTGCGAACATCTTGGATGACATGGGGCTGAGTAAATCAGGAATTTTTCATTCTGGAAGTGAACTTTCAAACATAAACCAAGAAAATCCTTCTGAAGGTAATATAAGTTGATATAACAATGTTCTAGTTTTGTGGTTGCAAAAAGCCTCCACTTGTCTTCATCTTTAGGCAAAATTCAGTTAATTAAATTAATAGTATGCACAAAGTATTTAAAGTTTAGCAACTTTAAATATTTCTTTAGCGATTGAGATCCAGTGTGATGTGCTTACAGTGTCACGTGCTTTGTCCAAAAACTAATGCATGATCCTTTAGTATTGTATCAATACTTCAGTGTTTCCTCTGTTTTTCATTGAGAAATATGATTTGACAACTTATCAGTAGTGTTTACTAAGGCAGTCATCACTCTCACTGTTGCTCTTACAGGATTTGAACAAACTTGTAACCCTGAGTATTAAAATTGAATATATAACTTATCCCATACTGTTTGTGCTCAGTGTATATTTAACACCTCAAATTGTCCTGCAAAAGCAGTGATGTTACTTTAATAAGCAATAATATTAATTCACCTCTTCAGGCTCTTTTATTTTCCTAATGTAAAAACTGTCAACCAACACCTTGACAACTACTCTGAAGTCTTTAACAATTAGTGCCATAGCCACTACCAGGAACACCCTAGCAACTGCATAGCAACTTTCATGAATACATGAATACCCTAGCAACTGCTTAGAAAGAACTGCTTTGAACAACTTGGCTATAGTTAACAGCCATTGGTCGCAACACCATATTAAATACCCAGAACACTTTGGCAACACATTGCAACTCAATAGCAACCACCAAAAACAACTTAGAAACAGAATATCAACACGCTAACAACCACTTTGAACAACTTAACAAGCACATAGCAACAGGCTTGCAACCACTGGGAAAACTGTAGCAACCACAAACTGTAGTAACACCATATTAACCACAGAGAGCATTTTGGAAACTCACCCAAGCAAGTCCATAGCAGCCACCAAGAACACCTTACTAACAGCATAGCAACACAATGGACCACTCATAACATAAGTTGTCAGCTGCAAAGCAACAACCTGACAACCAACACATTGATAACCACTTTAACAAGTCTTTATCAACCAGTGCCATAGCAACCACCAAGAACACCCTAGCAACCAAGAACACTTTACAAACAGCATAGCAACAAAAAATTAACAATTTTCAACTGCATAGCAACAAACTGAGAACTGACACACTGACAACCACTCACAAAAAAACTAGTGCCATAGTGACTACCAAGAACACCCTAGCAACTGCATAGAAACCACCAAGAACACCCTAGCAACTGCTTTAAAAGAAATACTCAAACACTCAGGACACTTCAACAACCAAATAATAGCAACAGCCAAGAACACCCCAGTAAACATATAACAACACTCTAAAGAACAATTTTGCTACTGTATAGCAACACAGTGAAAGCCAAGCAGCTGCATAGCATTACCGTAGCAACTGTCACACCACACCAGATCTTTACAATCACCACTCAACGTTTTCTTCAGAATATGTAAACAGTGAACTGGTTTGAGTGATTTTCAGTTGGTTAAGGCTAGAGGGTATATATATACATACATACATACATACATACATACATACATACATTTTTGCATTATTGTAAGGGATTGGGATAGGTGTAGACATTAATAAAACACAATCTAAGAGGTAGAAAATGTAATTTATTGTTAGCTTCCGGTTTTAGCTGTATTCCTTCTAGCCACAGCCTGTTTTTAACCAGACCATATGCTCAATCTCTCAGAGGAAATCCTGCTCAGTGTGTCTCTGCTTTTGTGCTCAATGTTGTGATCTTCGTAATTAAAGCCATTTTGAGTTGCTTGGTTTTATGTTTTTCTGCAGTTTGCTAACCCTTGACTTGTTCTGTTTTTCACATGGTTACATTTGTGTCTGTATTTTTGTATCTTTCATGCAACCTCTTCCAATTTCCTTTCAACCAATCATGTGCGTGCATATGATGTGACTGTGTCATGTGGCTTGCATGGTGCTGGTGATGTCATCATCCACACTGACAAGCAGAAGGTAAACACTCGGGCCCGGCACCATCCTCTTATGTGCAGGATTAGCTCTCACTCGCATCGGAATCAACGCATTCATCCCTAAGCAGCCATTATAACTCACTCCTGTCACATTTCTAGAATTAAATCCCCTCAGACAGGTCATGAAAATTCATCCATTCCCAATTTTTAACGGAGATTGTTACCCTTGAGCAACCACTGCGCTCTGACTGCACAAATTATCTTCCGTGGTGAATATGCAATCAAAAAAGAAAAAAAGAAAAAGTTGATGCCATGTCCTGCCAACCATGGAAATGACATCAAAAGCTCTGGAGCTGAAAAACATTTCCCCAGAGCGATCGCTGGGTACGACGATCTCGCTCTTTTATGTTCAGTTTAAACATTTTGACAAGCAGCGGGTTTACAGACACTCGACACTGACGTCTTTTCATCCTGTGCTGCTTTGGATATGCTGCTACCAGTGTACAATTATATCCAAATTAGGAAAGCCCTAAAAATGCTACAGCAGACGCTGTGAGTGGTTGATCTCAATGGTTTATTTATTCTCCGGATTCAAGCATGTTTCAGTAACTTTCACAGTACTGCATTTCCTTTCAACGCACCTTTGAACCTTTTAGAGGGGTCCTCCTCTCCTCTCCAAAGTTTGTCCTTTGATGAATCGGTTGTTTTTGCCTGCATGTAAATTTTATGTTGACTCTGTACAGAAAAATATTGCGCCTTTCTTTTCATTGCACAGTTGCTTATTTTGCTTGCACATCTTGACTTATGATACAGGTTTTACAATGTTTCTGTGATTGGAATATATTGGTCTGTTTTGCTTGTCTTTTTATAAGACAAAAAGGGGCAAATTTATTGAACAGTTGCATCATTTTACGTCTTTATTCACAAACCACACACAATCCGGTTCAAGCAGTTAAATAGTACCATGTACATTTAAAGTAATAGTTCACGCAAAAATGTAAATTCTGTGATTAATAAGTCACCCTCATACGACGTTCAAATTTGAATGCACGGAAGTAAAGAAATTTAAAAGAATGTAACTTTTTTTTTTTTACGTTTTTGAAAAAAAAAACTTTAAGGCTTAAATGCCTTAACTTCCTGTAGTTGTGGCCAATTCAGCTCAAATTCCAGCTGATGGTTTTGAAAGCCCAATTCTGCAACCTACGCCATTTGGGGCGTGTTTGAAATATTACCTAATTTGCATTACGCATTTAGCGAATCTGTCGCTAAAAAAACAGTCAGCGCGTGCAAATAAATGGCACAATTCATTCTTGGTGAATTCTCCCCAGAATATCTCAATGTGGCTGCCATTAAGATAATGAACATGCAAATTCATTTGCAAACGTGTAAAACTCTTTATTTTTAGTCTCATTTAATTTACTGCTGTTTGCTCCCTTGTGTATATGATAATTTCATTCACTGTATCCTGTAGGGACAGATGGCCAAGGAGGATGGAATTAATCATGCAGTTCTTGCACTTTCATTATTTAAGAGATGAGCGTTTATTGATGACCCTTTAAACTGTCAGTCGAGTAGAATAGCTGCTTGTTAATTGAGCTGATTGTTTGGGATTGGAGCTCCTCGCATCAGTTAGTGGGTCTTCTGCCATTTTACGTGCTGCACTTTTATGCCCCCAGAACACATTAAGATTAATTACTGCATTTTTATCACATCTCATTCCGTTTTTGCAGTTACGATAGTGTTTGGTA